>NC_091061.1:117448104-117751134 GCF_000393655.2 Nicotiana sylvestris
GTCGGCTTGAAGGCTCAAAGTAAACTCAAAATGAGGGGTTATGGACTTACAACTCTTGGAACCGACTCTTTTACAAGTGAAATAAAATCTCTGCCCCAGTTTCAGCTATTGGGGATTTTTTTGGATTTTTTTTGAATTCTTATTTGGTTGGACCGAACCGTGAGGCTGCCTATGTATCCTTATTTTTTTAAGGAATCAAGTCGAACATAGTTCAAACATCTGACCTAACTAATTTTTTTTTCATTTTTCTTTCTGTTTTTTTTTGTCTTTTCTTTTTCTTTTTTCTATCTTTTTGTTTCTTTTTGTTTTCAAAACAAGTTGCCTCAGCTTCTATTTTTTGAGGGCATAGACCTTTGACAATTCTTTTCTTCTTCATTTTTTTTCTTGAACTTTATAAGAATTGCCCCAGTTTGTATTCTTGGGACATGGACTCTTTTTTTCTCTCTCTTTTTTCTTTTTCTTTTTTTCATTTTTCATTTTTTTCGACTCTAAACTTGATTCCAAAAGAGGGTGGCCAAAGAAAATAACACAGGCTCAAAGGGGTGGCAAAGGATATAAAGTGTTTGGGTAGCAGAAAAAGGGTCTCTTAACCTCGAGAACGCCAAACATATATCTTTTTGCGATCACATCATTGACGAACATGTCTGTCTTCTTGGTGTTTCGTGGCTACAAGACACTTTTCATCCCTTAGTGTCAAACTTTCCAACGAATCAATTGATTAAATATCCTCAAGCCTGATCTTCACAATGATTTGAAGGTGAATTTTACTCGACCTTAATTCCACAGTATTTCAACTCTTTATTCATCCTCAAAAGTATTTTGTTTTTCAATTATCCAATTCCAGATTAATTCAGTTTCTAAGATTTGGTCAAAATTTCCGCATGCATGTCATGTCATTAGAACTAGCAAGAAAAGAACTAGGAACAGAATAACACAAAAGGACAAACTATGTTTTACTGAGTAAAGGATGAAAGGGTTTTACAACTAAACAAGTGACCTAAAATATGAGTTACAACCCTAAAATAACCCGAATAATGAAAATAGCAACAGAACAGACAGACAAGACTCATACAAACATAATGGAGGGATAGAAGGGTTTGACTCAATAAAACAAATAAAATCTGGATCACAACCCTGAAATAACCCAGATAATATAAAAAACATCAAAACAAGCTACCAAGATTCCTTCCTAGTGAGGAGGGAATGACTTTTCAATTGCTAGGCTTGACATTTAGCCACAAATTTACTCATTTGAATCAGCAGAGCCTTCTCCAATTTCAACATCATTAACTTCAGTTAGCAAGTTCCCGAGAGGATTCTCATACTCCATGTCACCAGGCATCATCCCCACAAAGTGTGCATCATGATGTGCAGGTAAAGGATTCTGCGCGATATTCTGGGTGTCACTGTCTTGGATCATAATCAGGTTTTCCTGGATCATCCTTTCTATTTCTCTTTTCAAATCCCGAAAGCTTTCAACATTGTGCCCTTGGGCATTGGAATGGTATTCACACCTTTTAGAAGGGTCAAAGTTTCTTTCACGGGGGTCCACATGATTTGGAGGAATAGGTGCAATCATGTCATAATGCTTTAACTTCTCAAATAAGCTTGCATAGGACTCTCGTATTGGTGTAAAATTATCTTTCAACCTTTGTTCCCCTTTATATCTCTGGCTTGGATGTGGGATATAGGGCACCTGAAAATTTTGTGGAGGTTGCTGGAGATTTCGTGATGCTCAAGCTCGCCTTCTGTTGTGTTTTGGTGATTGGAAAATATACTGAGGTGGAGCGACAGAGTATTGAGGGTTCTGAGGTGGATAATACTGCTCAGGGGAGTCATGGAAAACTTGAGGAGGCTGCTCATACATTCGAGATGTTCTCCTAGGACCTCTTCTCGACCCTTATGTCATCATAATTTCTTCAACCTCCTCATTTGTGTCGCTAAAATTATCAGATTCAACCCGGATAGCCTGAGTTGCTGCTTTAAAAACTGCTTGACTTATAATTTTGTCTGTCTTAAGACCATTCTCTACCATTTCTTCCATTTTGATTGCTTCCAAGAAGGATTTGCCAACTGCGGACATCATGTTTTGAAAGTAATCTGGCTCTTGCGCTTGAAGGAAGATAGTGATTAGCTCGTGGTTATCCATGGGTGGCTTAACTCGAGTTGCTTGCTCTCTCCATTTAATGGCATATTCCCTAAAACTTTCACTTGGTAAATGCGGACTGAGGCAATGTCGATATTGTATTGGAACAGATTGACAAAGGCCCATGCCATGTCATCCCAGACATACCATCGAGACGTATCTTGATCCAGAAACCATTCGGAGGCTACTCCCGTAAGGCTTTCCCCAAAATAAGCCATCAACAATTCTTCATTTCTTCCCACACCTCTCAGTTGATTGCAATACCTTTTCAGGTGGGCTATGGGATCTCCATGTCCATCATACTTTTCAAATTTGGGAGTCTTGAAACCAGGAGGCAAGTGGACATCGGGGAACATACATAGATCTTTAAAGGCAACACTCTTTTGACCTGCCAACCCTTGCATGTTTTTCAACCGTTGTTCTAAGCTTTTCACTCTTTGGGTCATTTCTTCCTGTACCATCTTTCGGGCAGGCTTCTCAATGTTTGCAGGAAGATCAAACGAGTACGAGTGGTACTCAGGAGAGTGGTACTGCTCTTGCTGTGTAGAAAATTGTGACTCATGACGAGGCTGTCCTTGACCACTGGCCATGCTTGACACATTTCGGTCATTTGCTGTTTCAGTATTCTATTTTTCTCAAACACAGTAGACTCTTGTTGAACCCTCTGATCCTGAGTCTCTTGAGCACTTGTAATAGCTTCGATGTCAGTTATCATTTTTCCTTGGATCTTGTGTTGTCCGCTTACCACAAACCGACCACCTCAACTTTCTTCACAATTTAAAACAAAATATGTTAGAATGGACTCAGTCAGTCCTTATTATTATCAATATTATTTCATTTCTTCATTTTTTTTTCATTTTTTTCATTTCTTTTTAATAGTGATCGAACCTGATGTGGGTTGCCTACGTATCATGTAGGAACATGAATCAGATCTTGCGTAGTTCGGGAAGATCATGAATAAAGTAAATAAACTAACTTTTTTTTGAATTTTTTATTTTATTTTTCGAAAGAAAGACTTATAAAGAAGAAAAGGAATATTTTTGGATTTTGATTTTTCTTCAGCATTTTTGCAAAGAAATACTTCTAAAGAAGAAAGATTTGTTTTTTGAATTTTTTTCTAGAATTTCGAAAGAAAAACTTCTAAAGAAGAAAGAAAATATTTTTGGAATTTTATTTTGAATTTATGAAAGAAATGCTTCTAAAAAAGAAAATATTTTTGAATTTTGAATTTTCTTTTCAATTTTGAAAGAAGAATGAAAATATTTTTGGATTTTTGGAAGAAATTAAAAGAAAATATTTTTGTATATTTTTTTAAAAAACAATTATGGTCTAAAAGAAAGGCTTTCTAAAGAAGCAAGTAATGAAAATATTTTTGGATTTTTTGAAAATTGGAGTCTCAAAAAAAGACTTTTCTAGAGAGGAAGTAAAGGAAAATATTTTTGGATTTTTTTAAAAATTATGGGCCGGAACCGATGAGGTTTGCCTACGTATTTTACATCCGGTGAGAATCAAACCCGCGTAGTTTGCCAATTTTGACGAAACAAAAGAAAATATGACTTATTTTGAAATGACTTTTCTTTTTTTTTTTTTCAAAATTTCAACAGAATTTCAGGGTAATTCAAATACCTACCTCTCACTCTCTTTCCTTTTCTCTTTTTTTTTTTTTTATTTTTTATTTTCATTCATTTTTTTTTCTTTCCCTATTCTGGAAGCCAGTCAACATGCAAGCCAAAGCAAATGAATGCGCAAGTAGCAAGTAGAATGCATCAGGATGGTTTTTTCATTTCGGGTACACCTGTCCTAGATAAACCCAACCCCTATGTTTAGTCCCCAAAGTCAAATGCACATGATGCAAACAAACGTTCCTGCTAGGGATCCGACATGAGGCTGAGTTATTCTAGGTTTATAACCTGGGTGTATTGTTCTAGACCTGGCTTACCCGAGCGGACAACTCGAGCCGGGGGAGGGGGGGCTGCGTACCAGTAACCAAAAGATCATCCGGTTTTGCAATTTATCCGAACCTCGTTCTATTTGGGATATGACACTAACAGAAAGAAGTCACGCCAGCGTGCACTCCTCAGGAAAGAGAAGAGAGGGGTTTCATAGCAGTTTATATACAGTTTAAATAATATCAAAGCGGTAAAAAACAACATTTAGCACATTAAACCCAAACATGTAATAAAATCGGATAATAAATATAGCCAAATATAACAATTATTCTAAGCCTCGAATTCTTGAACCCTAAACCAGAGATTACGGGTTCTTGTCCCCAGCAGAGTCGCCAGAGCTATCACCCCTCCTTTTTACCTACACCCCCGTAAAGGGATATACAAGGGAGTTTTTTCCAACTTAAAGTGACAATCGAAACGGGATTATTTTATTAAAAATTCAGAGTCGCCACTTAGGATAATTTTATAGTGTCCCAAGTCACCGGTTCAAATCCCGAATCGAGGAAAAGATTGACTCTGTATTACAGTCTGCGAACACATAAATCCGGGTAAGGAATTATGTTAACCCGGGAGAAGGTGTTAGGTATTCCCGAGTTCTGTGGTTCTAGCACGGTCGCTCAACTGTTATATTTGGCCTATTTACTTGATTTTAACCCATGTTCTAGCCTATGATGCAATTTTAACTTTATACCCGCTTTTATTCATTTTTAGGAAGATTGCAACGTTATTAAAACACGTTTTGAACCACGTCACATAAATGCACCAGTGGTTCTCGACATATTTTATCTAACATTGTTGAGATTTGGATTTGGGTCACATAAATGCGCACCCGAGTTTGGGAATTAGGCATCATTACTATGTCACGGGAATCGTACCCATAGTCATGATAATTTATTTAATCACGCCTAAAGTACACTACAAGTGTTCATAAAAAAAATTTAATTAATTTCCTAAAAAAATGAATCCACTGAAAAGCTTGGATGTGGGTACAATTTGTGTATTTGGTCGACTACGTACTAGCTTTCGATTCTTATTTGGTTGGATAGAAGAAGCATGGTCCAACTCACTCATGTTAGTCCAAACAAATGGCATGTTTACCTCCAGATTTCAATGAAAGTCCACGGCCCATCAATAATCAAACTTAACCCATCCCAATTAGCTCTATCTAACCCCCTCACAATCCAATACGTTACTATTAGCTTATATACCACAACCTTTTAATTTCTAAAAAAATCAAACACACGGCCCATTATCACTAATTCCCTTATTATTCAATTAATCTTTGCAATTTTCATAATTAACGAGAAGATGCAGTAACAAACATGAGACAACACCAAACGAAAATGATGAACCAAACATAAGACACTCAGAAATAATGAAGCTAAAAGTAGATGAAATACACAAAGCTAAACGGAAAATATCTACAAGAAACTAAACAAAACGAAAATCAAGCATTTAATTAAAGCGATACCCAAATAAAGCAAACATAATACCATTGAAACAGTAGATAAAGAAACAGACCTTTGTAAGTGCCTCCAACTAAACTTTATTTAACCGAAAACTCCTAGCAAAGTTTGGTACAGAAACGATGACTATTTAGCTAGCAACGACCGAAGCCAGCATCAATTAGAGCCAAAATGCGAACCGGACCTCGACTAACAGAAGCGCAGCAATTCCGGGACCGCGAACGCGACCTCCAAATTTCAGCGAATTTCATGGCTGTTTTGATGCTATTTTTTTCAGCTAGGTTTCATGCTATTAATGAGAGGAAAATGGTTGTTTTAGCTGCATTTTTGGTACTTTAATGGTGCTGCTTTGGAAGAGGTTTGTAGGGGCTTCAATGGAGGAAATGGGTAGTAAGCTATGGCTAGGCTAAATTGAAGAAGAAATTGGTTTCATAAGCTTTTGCTGGTAGCATTTTCCTATGAAGAAAGGGGTTGTAAATTAGAGTTCTAAGGTCTAGCTCTCCTATAGAAATGGCTGGCTGATAGGTTTTTTAGGCGTTTTGTTCATGGGAGAAGGAGAATGTTCAGGGGTCTTGTGTATATGGTTCAAGAACGGCGCTGATGGTTTTTTCAGATTTTTTTAGGCCCTCCTCCACTATTTAGGCCTTAGGTACTATTATATAGGGGATGAGATTAGGTTAGGGGTATGGGCCTAGGAATTATGGGCTTGGGAATTATGAGCTAGGTCCAAAATTGGGCCTAAAAATGGGTTTCTCGAACCCAAGTTCTATTTTTTCCCAGCAAATGAGATTAAAAATGCGATCTCATTTATTAATTAATCCTACTTAAGTAAAATAACTATTAAAATAAAACTGACCATTAAAACAAGACTATTTTTTGGTATTTTTTTAAGATTAAAAATGACTACAAAACATTAGTGAACCTATTTTTGTAATTTTCGTTTTCTTGTAATAAAATAAAAGTAAAAGAGTAAAAACTAGTTGAAATAATGCTATTAGGCCTAAATTAAATATTTACATGCTAAAATATAAAAAATCTTGGGGAGGGTTAAAAATCACATGTCTACAAGCTTGAGAAAAACAAATAGCTTTAGGAAGAACGAGGGAAAGTAAAGAGTGACCTTGAAAAATTGCTTAAGTGGACCTGGTCCTCTGATGCTATCACTGCCATGTACACCAACAGCGGAGGAAACATGCAGAGGAATGGGTTTCAAAGGGAAAAATTCCCTACAACCCTCATAGCAAGTATGTTACTATACCCGACAATTGTCTATGTACCCACTGTGGTAACAATGGGCACCTCAAGTAAAACTGCATGTACAGGGTTCAGTCTCATTAGAAAAATAAAGTCTTTGCTGAGAGAGTAACTACTGATAGAGGACCTGGTCCATCAAATAAGAAACGTATACTGCCTGCTTGGACTAAATAAGCACTCATTCATCCCTTCTCTTAATACAAGGGACCCAAACTCGTTTCGTTTGGGTTCCTAAATCTAACCCTTTATTTCCTTGTGTAGGGAGTAGTGAAGGGGAACAACCAACAATGATATATGGACAGCGGCTGCTCAAAGCACATGATTGGAAATACGATCAATTTTCCTTCACTAAAAGCCCTGCAAGGAGAGAGTGTACCCTTTTAGAAATAGCTAAAAGGGGTACACTTTAGGAGTTGGAAGATATGTGACAAGGGAAATAAAGTGGAATTCTTGTCCAGGATATGCACAATCTCAAATCCTGTGACTGGTGAGGTGATGTTGTAGCCAAAATATACAAAAATACTTATGGTGCTGTGCTTGAGCCTCTGCAAAAATGGTTACATAAGTTGGTTGAGTGCTGTTGAAACGATGCTGAACTATGGGGAAGAAGGTTGGGATATGCAAGTTTTTCATCACTGAATAAACTGGCCCTGAAGAACCTGGTTCGTGGTCTGACCAAGTTGAGTATCAAGGAACACAAAGTGTGCAATAGGAAAGTATGTCAGATCTCCATTCAAGCACAAAAGGGGCAGTCACCACCTCAAGGCCACTTGATCTTCTTCATATGGATTTGTGTGAAACAGTGAGAGAGCCAAACAGGAAAGAAAGAAGATATATCTATTTGACAGTGATTGACTACTCCAGGTCCACTTGATCTCTGTTCTTCAGAACCAAGGATGAGATCCTTCAAGTAATTGTGGCTTTTGTCAAGAAGATTCAAGTATAGATGGAAAAAAATGTGGCTTGCATCAGATCAGATCATGGAACAGGTTTGAGTAATGCTAGAGTGGATGAATGCTGCATTCAAAAAAGAATTACTCAACTTCTTAGCTCCAAGAACATCGCAGCAAATGGAGTTTTGGAAAAGAAAAACATTGGCGCAGTCAATATAAATTGATAGAGAGATTGCAAACATCTTGACCAAAGTTGCTGACTCATTTGAGGATATCTGGGTGCAATTTTTATGTTCTCAAAAATGGCAACGATCATCTTTGAAATTTTGATGCTAAAAGAGATGAAGGAATCCTTCTGATATACTCGTCTCAAGAGAGAACAGAAATACTGATCAAGATGGAGAACCCTTATTAATTCCAAAGAAGAATCTGGTCCCATGACTACAACAACAGAAGCTGAAAATCGAGTTGTTGAAAAAGGTTTGACATAGAATCATCACAAGTCATCAGCACTCCCATTGCCACAGCTACACGCCTAGACAATGGATAAACCTGGTTCTCCTCTAAATCAAACCATGCATAGAGACATCACTGGATCACTCCTGTATCTCACTGCAAGCAGAACAGACATTGTGTTCAAAGTGGGTTTCTGTGCAAGGTTTTAGTCAAATCCAAAGGAGTCTCATCTGAAGGCTGCTGAAAGAATTTTTGACATATCCTAAAGGAACATAGGACCTGATTCTCCACTATCCATCAAGTAATGGATAGGAAAAGTACATCTTAAATGGGACATTCTCTGGGTTCTTGTCTTGTCTCATGGGGTTCAAGGAAGCAAAATTCAATGGCATTCTCATCAACTGAAGCAGAATATTTAGCAGCCTCATCCTGATGTGCTCTAATGTTGTGGATCAAATAGCAAATTGGAAGACCTTGAGTCCAACTCAAGAGAGTCAAATACATTGATTGTTGAAGATCAAGTTGCCGACATGTTCACCAAAGCCCTGAGTAGAAAACACTCTGAGAAAAATCGCCTTGCCTGGGAATGATAAAACCCAACTGAGGACCTGGTTCCTCATGATTGGTTATGAAAGTCATATATAGGTAAAAATTAGCTAAAGTGATTTCTGGCCAAGTCTAACTCATCTCTATACTGTTACAAGTAGACATGCATGATGACTACAGAAGCAGCTGCTGCAATGCATACTGGAAAAAGGGTTAAACTTACTTGCCAGACCTATCAAGGAACCTGGTTTTCTTGATACATGTTAGTAGCTTCTTTGTTCTTTCATACAGAATTTTAAATGGACAAAAACAATGTCACATCATCAGCGTGATAGTGTCTTTTAGTTGTGTCTATCATCCAAAGCGTCACATTTTTTCTGAACGAAACAACTCCAAGCAAAATTTTTGCTGTCGTTTTATAATCGGCCCCTCATCATAAATAAATCAATATCACAACCCTTCACTTCCAAATTCAAAAATTTTCTCTTTGCCTTCTCTCTTTTCAATCTACAAATCCTTCGAGTACAATCTTACCATGTCTGAATATCAAGCAACCTCCAGTGAACCCGACAATACTATCATTGAGTCCATACCAGTTAGCATTCCAATGGTAGACTCCTCTTTCAACACAATCACTAGTCCAAACCCTAAAGCAGAGTCTCCTCCACACTTCACTCCCTCTCCTACGCACTCCAATTCTGGCCCTCATATGAGCAAGTTTGAGAATGTTTCTCCTCCTCGAGTCTCACTGAGCAAACAGAGTAAACGGGTGAATAGGGTAAACAAGGGAACCTTGTTCAGGAAACATCAACTCTCTCCATGGTTGGGAACTCTAGTGAAAACCCAGTGATTAGTCATCAAAAGACTGAGACAACCATGACATGCTGCGATTCTACAGGTATCGCTCCTTTTTTGTTGAAATCTCCATGAAACCACAAGAAAATGAGGGAATAGAAAATATGCTCTCCATTGCTTCAGAAGGGGTTATTGTAGAGGAAGGTGGAGGAGGGTCTGAGTCTTAGGGGGAAGAGCCTCAGTTCATAGAAGACTGGGGAGCACTTGTTCCATTTGAACAATTGACTCAAGATGGCACTACTAGGGTCCCAAGTGATGAACCTGATCCCTTCACGAAGGATCCAAGTCAGGGGTCATCTCCCTAGGTCAGTATTGATCCTGCTCCTTCTCCCCGCTTTTATGTTGAGCTTCTAAATATGGTGGTGCCTGAGATGAATTCTAACAGTAAAGAAGACACAGATGATTTGGCAGTTGCTAGTTTTATCAGTGCTAGAAGTAAGCCAGTTGCAGCTCTAGAGTCAAACCCTAAGCAACCCATTACTCGATTGCAGCAAAAGAAGGATTTGGAGTCTACACTCAAGAAGAATTAACGGAGCAAGAGAAAGAGAATGCTGGTAAAGGATGGAAAAGTTGTGCATGAAAAGGTCGTCCTTGTGGTAAATATGGATGAGGAAGCAGTAGAGGAACCTAGTTCCTTAACTCACAAGTCCTCAAAGTAGAAGCACTCTCACTCTCAATCTATAAGACACTCTTCTACAAATGTTGAAGGTCCTTCCAAGAGTGCTGATGCTGCTTCCAGTGAAAAGTTGGTGAAAAATTCTGGTGACAAGACAGTGAAAGAGAGCGGTGACAAGTCTGATGATGAAGAAGTTGAAAAGGCTAGTGATCATATGCATACAAAGTCAGTGGAGAAGGGAAAGTCTATTCGCAAGTCAGTAAAAAGAAAAATGGATGATGATGAGGAACCTAGTACCATCAAGAAAGCAAAAGTTGGTGAGTCTCTGAGTTTTGAGAAAAGGAAGTTGAGAAATCAGAAAGTACTGCAGGGCCACACATTTGCCTCTGACATTCTAAAACTTGCTGGGATGAGAAAGTTAGTGGAAATATGTGATTCTCAACAATGGACTAATTTGTTTACAAATAAGGTTCCCAAAGTGTGTGAGGAGGAGGTACGAAGTTTTTATACCGACCTCTTCACAGTAGAGGGTGATCAAATTTGTGTGTTGATAAATGGGGTGGACATAGTGATGGACTCTATCTTATTGGGGTCAATTCTGGGTGTTCCTGCTGAAGGACTATTGTCTGTTCAGGGTGCTTCCACGTCAAACTTCAGAAATGCCATTGCCAAGGACAAGGCAATCTAGCATGGGGAACATGTGCATAAGAAGGCACTCCTTCCAATATATCAGTTGCTTTTTGAGATAGCTAACAAAGTGTTGCTTCCCCGCGCTGAGAGAAGATATATTGCATCCAAAGATGACATGTTCTTTATGGAAACCTTGGATAATTTCACCACCATCAATCTGCCTGGCATAATGATTGAGCATATGCAGAAGGTGGCAAACCTTAAGGATGGGAATCCTGGGCTGCCTTATGGGTTTCTTCTCACAAAGGACTTTGAGTTCTTCAAATTACCTCTGGGACAGGCCAAAGTGGGCACTAAAAAGCAATCCTTTTCAAAAACACTCTTGAGGAGTGTGAGTGTATTGACAAGGTTGGAGATGTTGAAATCACTTCCACTATCTCTCAATTGATAAATGCTCAGAATAGTGCCACAGAGGAGATCCGGAAGTTGAAGGCTAGGAACGCGATTCTTGAGAGTCAGCTCAGTAAGTTACAAGAGGCACCTGGTTCTAGTAGTTCTCATAGCTCAGAGGTTGAACGCCTAACAAAGGAGAATGTTGAGCTCAGGAAACAGGTGGAGGACCTGAAAGAAAGACTATTCAATGATCAAATGTCCACGAATGCTCCCATGGATATTGTCCTCCAAACCCCTACTTCCTCTTCCAAGCCCCCTTCCTCTAGTGTCCCCTAAAGGATGTCCCCAAAGTGTCAAGTTTCCTGTGTCCATCTTCTTAGTTGTTTTTGGTGATGTTTTTGTTGTTTCTGGTAATTGTTTTTGTTTGTCTTAAAATTATGGATGATAACAATGATTCTGCTCCCGCCTGTAAAGGTCCAAATTTGGTTAATGCAAGTGGTTTCCTTTTGCTGTTTTTGCTACTGCTTTTTTGTCTCTGTTTTCTATCATGTTGTGTTTACACAAGTGGCATGAGTTAACCGTGCTAGACTTCTTTATGATGCTTACTTGTTCTATGCTTTTTATGATTCCAAAACGGGGAAGATTTAATTGAATAATAAAGAGCATAAATGAAAATAATTTGAAGGGGGAGAAATATAGATTTAGGGGGAACTCACTAAAGTTCAGGTACATATCATATTAAGGGGGAATGCAAACTTCAGGGGGGAAATACAGACTTAAGGTCTTTCAGGTTCGATATCTGGTTCTATGTGGCTCTTTATGGGATTTTCAATTATGAGTTTGTCATCATCAAAAGGGGGAAATTGATAGGTCAAAAGTACTTCGTTTTATGTTTTGATAATTTAACAAACTTACTGTCCAGAACCAGATAAGGAACTTGTTACACATTTACAAGACCTTAAGATCACAAGGTTCCGGCTTGGGATATAGCTCAACTCTTTAGAGTGGAAGGAACAGCTGAGGGAACAGGTCCCTACCAGTTCCCGAGGAGACTCTACGAAGTCAACTCTCCAGTTGGAAAGTTGCTGCCTGCACATACTACAGTACACGAATAGTGCAGCAGTCAACTTTCTGTGGAAGGGTTTTTACCTACCTTGCTTACATCATTGTATGTGGGATCATACATGTATTATTAAAATCAAGGGAGGAAAAACACATTCACTTGTACACTTAGAGATACTACTCAAGCTCTCTCACGTGATCATCTAGGAAGTAATTCTCAAGTGCATCAAGAATAAAGAACAGATCAACTACGGACCAGTTCCCACATCAAGTTATTGTATGTCCTTAGTTGAGTTGTAACTTTGTAATAGTTCTTCAATTGTAATGCCTACCTAGCTTATTTAGAAGCATTCTGTAGGAAACCTTTGTAAACCCTAAACCCATATGTTTGAGTCTTGGCTAGAGTTAGTCAAGTTGCAAAGTTTTTGTAATAGAGTTATTACAAAGTGACTTGTAATAGAGTATTACAAGTTAGTGAGGGATTAAGAGGTTACTTCCTAGGTTGCATAGGTTGTAATCTAAAAGTTGCTTAGTAGTGAAGTTGAAATCCAACAATGGTAGGTCGTGATTTTTAATCCTGTTGAGCTAGAAATTTTCCACATAAAATTCCTCTTTTCATTTATTTACTGCAGTGTGCATGTGTACTGTTGAACTTGATAGAGAACCTGGTTCTCTATAGAGTTTGGTGGACTTTTATATTCTATCAAATTAGGTCTTATTTGCCTATGTGCTACGTGTTTGAATGTTGAGTACAAGTATAGGTGAGGTGATGAGTACCTATGTATTGTTGTCGAGTCATAGCCTGCGAGTGAGTCTTATTCATGAAATTTTAGCTTTCTGTGATTCTTTTACTCATGCTTAGACTAGTTTATCGTTATGTTAATCGTTCTTATCATATTCACAGATTTTGTTATTGATTGAGTATTGATTCAAAGTTGAGGTTGGTATCGTTGAACTAATCGTTGAAGTAAGACTTATTCTTGCCATTTCTATATCCCTGTTGTTATTTTTCATTGTTTTGGTGAGAGAGAGTGTTAATATACGAAGGGTGATGTCATTCCATGTTTTGTGATTGTTAATGCACGAAGGGTGATGTCGTGCCATGTTATAAGAGAGTAATGCACGAAGGGTAATGTCGACCGTTCCTATTTGATTCGTATGGTGAGTATGAGAGTAAAAGCACGAAGGGTGATGCTGTGTACTTTCTGTTACTGTGATTACTTGGCCTTATCCATTCTAATTATATCAGTTGATCAAAGTTCTACATTCTGTTGTGATTCTTTATCTTGCGATCCCCTCAGCATGTCCCCCTCCCAATATTACCTATCTTGTTTCTTTTATCATATATATATTATATTGTACAAGTTTGTTTTGTGGTGTCTTGTCCTAGCCTCGTCACTACTTCATTGAGGTTAGGCTCGGCACTTACCAGTACATGGGGTCATTTGTACTGATACTACACTGCACTTTTGTGCAGATTTTTGTACTGGACTGAGTTGATCCCGAGTTTAGCAACTGGACTTGATCATCATGAGACTAAGGTAGATCTGCTGGCGTCCGCAGACCCTGGAGTCTCTTCCTAGTCTTTTTATTTTACTATTTATTTTCCTTCAGAACAGTGTATTATCTTTCAAACTATGTTTGTAGTAAATCGTAGTAGCTCGTGAGTTGTGACTCCAGATCCTAAATGTTTAAGATATTTTGGGTTTTATGATATTCCGCGAACTCTATTTAGCTTCCGTTTAGCTTAATTAATTATGTTATTAAAAATTGGCTGAAGTTGATTTTATGAATTCTCTAACGTTGGCTTGCCTAGAAAGTAAAATATTAGGCGTCATCACGGTCCCGAAGATGGGAATTCCTGGTCGTGACAGACAAACAACAAAATTAGGCATCATATCTTCCATTGGCTGGATGGTGGTAAAATTCCACCATCCACTTTGCAATCCAGACAACACTATATGAAGCCTTGTATGGGCAACCTCCTCCCATTCATTTAACCTAATACTTGGAGAATGTTCAGATGAAAAGATAGATAGAAGCATGATCCAAAAGGAGTTCAACACTCAGATGCTCAAATTCCACATGCATAAAGCTCAGCAAAGAATGTAGTCCATAGCAAACAAGAGCAAAAGTGACCATAGTTGCAAATGGGAGATTGGATGTACCTAAAAACATAACCTTACAAGTAGTTGACTTTGTCAAAACAGAATTTTTCCAAGTTGTCCGCTAAATATTGTGGTCCTTATCAAGTTTTATAATAGTAACAGAAGGAGGTTATATGATAGTAACAGAAGGAGACAAGTATAGAATAGAAGTCCTTTCCAGTCACTAAACCTAGCTCACCAAGAATTAGAAGTTCTCCAATGTGGGATTATAGCGACTGAATCTTGTTTCCGATACAACACCATTGATTGGTCTATTGGCAAAGGAAACCTGAGAATTCAAGATTTTGTTCTGTCCTCCGGACATTTATTATATTATCACTATTGCTTGTCAATTTGAATTGCATTGTCTTCTTCCATTAAAAAAAAGGTAGTCTTTCCTTGGTAAATAGCGTTTGAAGTGAAGCGAATGCATTATTGAAGGAAACAAATAGCGGGTAGGTCAATTGCATGTCACCTCTCTTAATGACTATTCTTAAGCTTCCTTTCTTTGGGAGTAAAGTCTCTTTCCTAGGAGCTCATAGAAAGATAACGAAGTCAGATAATTCTTTCTTGCTTTCCCTTTACCTTTCTTTCTATTTCAAAGCTTGTGTTTTGGTTCAGATCACTGCTTACTTACTTGACTTGCCACCCTTTTTTAAGCAAAGAGGAAGTTGGATGGACGATATGGATTGTTTTGAGATAGTTAACCAATTTTTTAACCGTGAGAGGGTGGATGTAATTCGGCTCGAATAAAGTGAGAAGGAGGTCATTCAGAACCCGTTGACTCCAAAACGGGGGGCAGCTCCAGAGGCGCTGCCGCAGGCACTAACACTAACATAAATTTCGCACCCGATGGGAATTAGGGCGAAGCTTGGGGAAATCTTTGCTTTCTTAACACGCGGCACACCAACTTGAAGTTTGATTTGAAAATCTCCCTCTAACTTCACAAAACTTCTCGCACCCTTCTCGTAGTTTTGACTTGCTCTTAGGCTACAGTTGACCGGCTTTGCGAGAACATTTTGGTCTACACACATATGGCTAAGCACTATTAGGCGAAGCTTTCTCAGTCCAAGCTAACTAATAGAAGAAAAGAAGAAAGCAGTGGCCTATAAGTTATCATTCCCCTCTCATGTTGCTATCCATCCTACCTTCTACGAATCCCAGCTCAAGTTTTGCCATAAAGTGCCAGAACCTTATAATCACCCCCTAGTGGTGGACCTTACTAGTCCCTATTATGTTGAACCACATAACATATTGGAAAGGAGAATGATCAAAAAGGGAAACAAGGCAGTTCCTGATATTCAACCAAAAATGCATATATTTACCCATTGTTGTCTCACATTCTAATACTTTTAATCAGCTTTTGAGTATTAATTATATTACTTTATACTTAATACTATATTTTAACTGTGTATGAATAAAGCGGTATGTTGGAAATAAAATTTAGAGTAAAACACATTAACACTCGAAGAGAATAAAGGACTAAGACAAAACAATGGGAGATAATAGCTAAATGGCATACGTGCATTATGTGGAATGAGATAAAAGTACGTGGGGAAAGAGAAGTTTGGTTGTTGTGATCCAAAGAAGCACCGAATTAAGTTATTTGAAGAGACAAAGTGGCATTTGAATTATGAAAGGAATGCAAAAGTTTAGGCGGAAAGCTTACTGGTTTCAGCGCCAGGGCTAGCGTGACGCGCTGCCCTAGACGCTGTGTTGTGAGGCTTTTTCTATTTTGATCAGGACAAGTTATTTCGGCCCTACACAGTCCCAACTCGTATAAAAGGGGTCCTAAACCTAATTTGAAGGATATCTAATATAATTTGAAGGAGAATTCACGTGGAGGAACACACACCACGCTTGGAGGAGACTTCTAACTAGTTTTTCTTCTCTTCTCTTCCTTTAATTCATAGTTTATTTGTTCTAGAGTTGGTGGGTGCTACATGAAAGTTGTAGTTTGAAGCTTGAATTGTTCTTATTATTTTATCATACTGGTTTATTTATTCAATATTGCGCTTAATTATTTGATTACTTGATCACCAATTGAATACTGTCTATGAATCTAGAATTGAACTCGGGAGAGGGAATTCTAGATTACATATAAGATTGAGTAGAGCGAGATCTTGAACTTGAGAATTGGGAACAGATTTGCAGTTAGGATAGGAATATACCTAATCGCCTTGCTTGGTTACTATACATGAATTATTAATGTGTTCTTGTTAATTATAATTCCATAAGAATATAGGTGTTAGGTTAGCTTGAATAGACGATTAGTACTTCGAGAGAAGGCTACGAGTAATATTAACATTGTCAATCAATAAACTAGATAAATAAATTAGACAATTTAAGTGAAAAATTCAACGGGATTGTTAGCCAACCCATAGCTCTAGAATATAGTCTCTTATTGAATTCGTCTCTAATATTTGCCAAGTTGTTTCCTTTTTAATCTCTTAGTTTGCTACTATAGATTAGTTGTAGTTAATAATCTTTAGAAAATCGCTTGAATAGATTAATTGTCTTAGTTTAATTTAGTTGATAGTTAATCACAAGTCCCTATGGGTACGATATCTGGACTTACAATCTCATATTACTTATCTACCATGTATACTTGCACGTGCGTTTGGGAGCAACAAGTTTTTGGTGACGTTGCCGGGGACTTAGAAATTAACTATTTTACTAGATTAAATTTTTACTTTATATCTATTTAAAATTTTAATTTTAGTGTAGTGTAGTTAGTATTATATTTTTTTTATATGGCATCTTTGAACAAAAAGTGGTGGGATAGTAAGTATTCTTATTTTTGTGATCCTGTCCATATTGTAAAGGACTCCACTTGTGGCAATATTGTAAAAATATTTCCAGGACCGAGATGTATGCACCATCTCAATCCTGTACTGTTTGTGGTGGTAATTGGAATAATTGTCCTAAGTGTTGTTATCCTACTCCAGTCCCTTCTTATGTTGATTTTAATAATTCTTGTGAGTTTGACAGGAGTAACGAATTGGATAATGTAGAACACGATATTCGCATTCTTAATATGCACAGGAAATTATTAGAGGAATATGGAGGTTTCCGTGAGAAAATTACAAATGGGATGCAACACTTTATAGAAGGAAGAGCTGAACTAGGACAAGAGATCAACCAATTTGGCAGTTCTATTCGCGACTTGTAGGCTCAATTGAGTGCAAAGGTTGATGCGTGTAACATCCAATAATTTAGTGATGAGTTGTGTGAAGTTGAAAAAGATCTTTTAGGCCAAATTAAGAAGCTAAAATGAGAATATCAATTATTAGACCATGTTCTTGTGGATGATGTTGAGGTTGAGGAAATATATATTATTGAGGATGTAAAAAATAATACAGTTTTGGAGTTGGGGCGTGTTGGTCCTCATTCTAAATATTTTCTACATTATGTTTGGATGGAGACATGGAGGTCAAGCCTTTGGAGAGATGTATAGATGAAGAACAAGACTCTTACATTCTAAAATTTTCCACACCAAAAAGACAAAATGACATCCCTCACTTAAAGGCCAGGAAGTGCAAGATGCGATACCTATTGCTTGGTTCCTTTATTTTTACATCACTGCCTCAGGAACGTAACCGAAAGATTGATGGGGCGCAATTCGTATCCTCAAAGTTGAAGGAAAAGTGATGAAGTAGTGTAAGTCAAGCCACGACTATAAATAAGGCGCTTCTTGGGAGGCAACCCAATTCTATTTTTTTTTCTTTTTTTTCTTTTTTTTCTTCTTTTTTTGTGTTATCGTTGTAGTGTTGTTTTTATGTTTTGTAAGAGTAGGAGCATGGAGTCAAAGCCAATAGGCATGTGCAAAAGCGAGCAACTGGTTGAAACTAAGTGTGAGGTACTCGCACAAGGGATCATACCTGGGAGAAGTCTGAGTATCCTGTGAGCTGCTAATGCTTCGGCCTTTGGCCTACCAGGGAGTCTCTTTTACCCTCTTGTTATTTTCAATGTGCATTGAGGACATTGCACAATTTTAAATGTGGGGTGAGGAGATTGTCTGGGTAATTTTCTGTGCTATCTTAGCTTAGTTATAGAACACGTTCTTAGTGTAGTAGTTTTTCTTTAAAACAAATCAGAAAATTTGGACTTTTCCTGATGATAGATTTTGTGGACAGCTTTATTAAGGGATTAAGGTCCAATAAAAAAAATTAAAAAATATTTTATTTTTGTTTCTTGTTAGTTTTAGTCAGATAATAATCCCTCCTGATTTTTCTTTGTCACGATCCGGAATTCCCACTGTCGGGATCGTTGTCACGACCCAAAATTTGTTAAAGGTCGTGATGGCGTCAGACACCACTGTCAAGCAAACCAACGCTAAATAGTTAATTAAATTCTCATTTTAATATTTTTGAAATCATAAATTTCCTTCAATTTAACTAGTAAAAAGATGAACTTTACAGTATAATTAATAATATTTTCAAATTGTAATACTAAATATCCCATGATCGTCCCAGAACCCGATGTCACAAGTGCATGAGTATTTACTAGGAATTAAAAACACAATACATAACTGTCCGGAATACAATTTGGACAGAAAAAAAATACAAGTACTCTGAAGGAGACTCTGCTGGCTGTGGATCGTCTCATAAGATGTAGCTCACCCAAGTTCCCGTATCAACCACGTCGTTGCGCCCACAAGTCCACTAGACATACATGTGCATGTACAACAAGTGTAGTATGAGTACGAAAACAACGTGTACCTAGTAAGTATCCAGTCTAATCTCAAAGAAATAGTGACGAGAGGTCGACTACGATACTTACTATGGCCAACAATAATATATCGATAATATGATAAATTATGGATTTTATAAGGCGACTATAAACTCAATAACATGAAGTAGGTAAACAATTCTTTTGTTAATAGGAGGTTTCCAAATTAATTTTCATCCTTTAACAATTTATATCTCCGGCCAATGAGGTAACATCAATTATCAATAATTCTAAACAATCAATTAAGTCATGTGCAAATCATGCCGAGGTTATATAGCCCGATCCAATATAATATTTAAAATGTGCACTGCCGAGGATCGAACGGCGCGAACCATAGATGCATGTATTTACCCCGCTCGCGGATCATATGTGCAATGCGGTTTCACATAAATTTCTTAAGTTATTATAGTATCCCTCAATTCTTTTCAAAATACGAAGTTCAAATGAAAACTTTTAAGTTCCCAATTTTCCCTCAATTTCAACTCCTTTCAAAACATTTAATAAGCTAACTCAATCTCGCTTCTTCTCAAGACAAACAATAAACATATATCAACAACAATATCAACAAGGCATGATGTAAGCCTAAACTACCCGGGCATAGGCATAACTAATAGCTACGTATGGACTCTCGTCACCTCCTGCGTACGTAGCCCCCACAAATAGAAGCACATAATAATTTAGTTCATCTATGGGGTTAATTCCCTCTTACAAGGTTAGAAAGGAGACTTAGCTCGCTTCGAAGTTCCATAACCGGCTCTCAAGCCCTTCCGACGACTCAAATCGATGCCCAACGCTCCAAAACTAGCCAATAAATGTGCAAACCCACAAATACATACTCTAATACTCATTATAATCCAATTTACAACAATTTCTAACCCCGATCAATAAATTGATAAAAATCACCCTCGGGCCCAAGTGCCCAGATTCTAAAGATTATTGAAATTTAAACTTTACCTATAACCTCACGAACTCAAATATATAATTTATTCTTAATTCCATGTCAAAAATCATGGTCAAAATTCAAAAATACTAAATTCTAGGTTTTTCTTCAAAATCCCAAATTTCTACTAATTTCCATGTTTAAATCCTTATACAAACCATGCATTTAACTTATATTAAGTGGGAATCACTTACATTGTGTTGCTTGAAGAAAATCTCCCCTTGAAGGTCTCCAAAAACGCCCAAACCAAATGAAAATGGGAGAAAAATGGGCCAAGTCCCGTTTTTGTAAACCCTCACTGCCCAGAGACCATTTTGCATCTGCGATACACCAGCCGCATCCGCGCTTCCGCTTATGTGGCCTCTTTTTCCGCACCTACGGTCTTTGCCGCTTCTGCGGCTACTGACATCGCATCTGCACCATCACACGTGCGCACACTTTTCCGCTTCTGTGGTTCCCAGCGACCTTAGCCCTTTCCGCTTCTGCGAGCCATCTCCCGCACTTGCGGGCTCGCACCTACGGCCCTCTTCACGCAGGTGTGGTTACACCAGATGCCCAGCTGCTTCAGTTCTTCCTCAACTTCAAATTTCAATCCATTAACCACCCGGAATCTACTCGAGGCCCCCGGGACCCCGTCCAATCACACCAACCAGTTCCAAAAGATAATGCGGACCTGCTCGAGGCCTCAAATCACATCAAACAATGCTAAAACCATGAATCGCACTCCAATTCAAGCTTTATGAACTTTAGAACTTCAAACATCTTCATTCGATGCCGGAACCTATCAATTCACATCCGATTGACCTCAAATTTTGCACACTAATCACATTTGACATTACGGACCTACTCTATCTTCCGGAATCAGAATTTGACTCTGATATTAAAAAGTCCACTCCCGGTCAGACTTCTTAAAAACCTTCAATTTTCTAACTTTAGCCAAATGATCCCAAAATGACCTACGAACCTCTGAATCCACTTCTGGACGCGCTCCCAATACTAGAATCACCTTACGGAGCTATTCTCATCTCAAAATCCCAAACGAACATTGATAACATAAAATACACCTCTACCCCAAATTCATGAAACTCTTCTAAAATGCTAACTTCCACAATATGCACTGAAATGCTCCCGGGTCATCCAATACTCGATCCAAGCATACGCCCAAGTCCAAAATTATCACATGAACCTGTTGGAACCTTAAAATCTCGATTCCGAGGTCATTTACTCAAAGTCCAACCTTAGTCAATTCTTCCAACCTAGGGTTTCCAAAATGAGAATGTTCTTTTCAAATCAACTCTAAACTTCTGAAATTCCAATTCCGAACACGCGTACAAGTCATAATACCGAAGTGAAGCTGCTCATGGCCTCAAACCGTCGAACGATCGGTCGGGTCGTTACAACCGTGATGGCGCCTAATATTTCACTTTCTAGGCAAGCCAACGTTAGAACATTTTATTCATCTTTAACAATTTAATATTACTTAATGAGAAAGAACTGAAACTACTACATTAATCCAAAGTAATAATGCGGAAGCTAAAATAGTCAAACGTCTGATACATCCCTAGACCCGGTGTCACAAGTGCACGAGCTACTAGAATAGTACAAACAAGGGTCTAAAATAACATAAAGTTGTCTAAAAAGAAAATACACGGCCAAATAAAAGGGATGGGGACTCTAGGAGTTGCGGGCGCTGAGCAGTTGTACTTCAAGTCTACACGAGCGGTCCAATCCGAGCATGCTAATAACCACCATTGGGACCGACTTCAAAATCTGCACAAGAAGTGCAGAGTGTAGTATGAGTACAACTAACCCCATGTACTATGTAAGTGGCGAACCTAACCTCGACGAAGTCGTGATGAGGCTAATGCAGGTCACCTACACTACAACTTGTACGCAGTATATATAATAAAGACAGAAACCAATCCTTAGAGTTTCAAGTGAAAATACTGAAAACCAACACATCTCAAGAAATAAAGATACATAGATTGTTGCGGTGTGCAACCCGATCCCACCGTACAACACAATCCTCCCTTATTCCACCGTAACAATATCAACAATCAAAATTAATAGATAAATGTTGCGGCTCGCAACCCGATCCCACCATATAATAATATCAGTATCACATTTCACCCTTATTTCACCTATTGCGGTGCACAATCCGATCCCACCATATTAGTACCAAATACACAACGAGCACAGTCACATCAATAATTGAAATCACAAGAACCTCTACGATCAATGAATACAATGTTGAACCAAAAAGCGAACCTTGTACAATGTGGGAATTCACATAAGTAATAACACCCAACAAGACAAGTCTAGTAAACAACAATTAGAAGGTGCGAGTAAGTCAATTAAAGCAAATAGCAGGGAATCACGAAAATATGAAAAGATCTGACATTATTAACCGGAGGAAACACTAATTAACAGGTAGCAACTAAGCATGGAAGGCATTTAGAGCATATAACAGTTAAGACATGGAAGGAGATAATTAAGGAAAAGCGGAAAATCAGGGAAAACAAGTAATTCGGCAGCGTATAAGCACTTGTCACCTCGCAGATACGCCGCAACACATGAAATTCACATAGCACATAATTTGAGGGTCCCTAATTCCCTCAAGTCAAGGTTAAACTCAACACTTACCTCGCTCCAAAGATCAACTCAAAGCTCAACCACAGCTTTGCCTTTCAAACAAGCCTCCAAACCAACAAAATCTAGCAAATTACCAACCAAACTATTCAAAATAAGCCTTAGGAACCACCCACGATTGCAAAAGATTCAATTTAAGTTATTATTGAAAAAGCCAACAAAAGTCAACTCCCCGGCTTGCTTGGTCCAAACCCAGAATTTGAACCAAAACTTGATTACACATTCACCCCGAGCCCGGTTATGTAATTTATTTTGAAATCCAACCTCAATTTGAGGTCTAAATCCCAATTTTTACAAAAATCCCTAATTCTATCCAAACCCCCAATTTCCACCATGAAAAAACTAGATTTTAGGTTGAAATCTCATGAAATATAATAAAAGATTGAAAGAAAATAGGTTAGAGTCACTTACCAATGGATTGGGGAAGAAGAGCTCTTAGGAATATCGCCTCTAGGGTTTTCTAGTTTTGAAATTTTGAAGAATGAACAAAACTCCCGTCTAACTCATATATGTTCAGTTGCAGATATCGCAATTGTAACCAATTGCGAACCCCCGCAAATGCGAAAAATAACTCGCAATTGCGAAGTCTTCGGATCTCTACTTTTATCACATTTGCGATAAAATGTCCGCAAATACGAACTATGGTCTCCCCACAAATGCGACCTCTTGATCGCAATTGCGATCATTGCTGACTTAAGCCTTCTTCGCAAATGCGAAGAAGCAGTTCGCAAATGCGAACCTGACAGGGCCTCGAGTCGTTCGCAATTGCAAACACTGACCTCGCATTTGTGAGATCAGAGACCAGCACCAGAACCAGATGCACCAACTATGTTTTCTAAGTCCAAATTCACTCTACAGCCTATCCGAAACTCACTCGAGCCACCAGGGTTCCAAATCAATCATGCACACAAGTCCAAAAATATCATACGAACTTGATCGCACGATCAAATCACCAAAATAACACCTAGAACTACGAATTGAACATCGAATCAAATGAAATTTTCAAGAAAACTCATGAACTTCTATTAACAACCGGACGTCCGAATCACATCAAACAGACTTCGTTTCTCACCAATTTTGACAGACAAGTCATAAATATAGTAATGGACCTATACTGGGTTTTGAACTAAAATACGGACCCGATACCAATAAAGTCAAACATTAGTGAAACTTTCAGATTCATTTAGCCTTTAAACCTCAATTTTTCAACAAAACATGATAACTCGATCTAGGGACCTCCGAATTCGATTCCGAGCATACGCCCAAGTACCAAATCACGATACGGACCTACCACGACTGTCAAAAATATGGATCCGGGTTTGTTTTCTCAAAACATTGGCCGAAGTCAACTCAAATAGATTTTAAGGCAAAAATTTCATATTTTATCAGTTTTTAACATAAAAGCTTTCTGGAAAAACACCTGGACTGTGCACGCAAAATCGAGCACGGATAAAATGAGATATTTGAGGCTTCGAAACACAGAATTAGGTTCTAAAACTCAAGATGACCTATTGGGTCATCACATTCTCCACCTTTAAAACAACCGTTCATCCTCGAATAGACATAGGAAAGTACCTGGCTTGTGAAAAGTTGTGGATATCTACTCCGCATGTCCGACTCGGACTCCCAAGTCGTTGTCTCGACCGGCTAGCCTCTCCACTACACTCGAACTGAAGGATAACTCTTTGACCTCAACTGCCAAACCTGTCGGGAAAGAATAGCCACCGACTCCTCCTCATAAGTCAAATCCTTGTCCAACTGGACTGCACTGAAATCTAGCACATGGGATAGATCATCATGATACTTCCGAAGCATGGACACATGGAACACCGATGGACTGCTGAAAAACTAGGTGGCAATGCAAGCCTGTAAGCCACTTCTCCCACTCTCTCAAGAATCTCAAAAGGTCCGATATACCTAGGGCTCAACTTGCCCTTCTTTCCGAACCTCATCACACCCTTCATGGGTGAAACCCAGAGTAATACCCTCTCTCCGACCATGAATGAAATATCACGAATCTTACGGTCGGTATAACTTTTTTGCCTAGACTGAGTTGTGCGAAGTCGATCCTAATAATCTTGACCTTATCTAAGGCATGATGTACCAAATCTCTACCCAAAAAACGAGCCTCCCCGGCTCGAACCACCCAACTGGCGAACGGCACCGCCTCCCATATAATGCCTCATAGAGAGCCAACTGAAAGCTCGACTGGTAGCTGTTGTTGTAGGCAAACATTGCAAGTGGCAAGAACTGATCCCAAGAACCTCTGAAGTCTATAACGCAAGCACGAAGCATATCCTCGAATAACTAAATAGTGCGCTCTGATTGTCCGTCCGTCTGAGGATGAAATGATGTGCTCAACTCAACCTGCATGCCCAACTCACGCTTTACTGCCCTCCAGAGGTGCGAGGTGAACTGCGTACCTCGATCAGAAGTGATAGACACGGGCACACCGTGAAGACGACGATCCCGCGGATATAAATCTCAGTCAACCGCTCTGAAGAATAGGTAACTGCCACAGTAATGAAATGTGCTGACTTGGTCAGCCTG
Source organism: Nicotiana sylvestris (assembly GCF_000393655.2). Lineage (NCBI taxonomy): Eukaryota > Viridiplantae > Streptophyta > Magnoliopsida > Solanales > Solanaceae > Nicotiana > Nicotiana sylvestris. The sequence goes on from NC_091061.1 coordinate 117,473,388, forward strand.
TCCACAATGACCCAAACTGCATCAAACTTCCTCTAAGTCTGTGGGAGTCCAACAACAAAATCCATAGTGATACGCTCCCACTTCCACTCAGGAATCTCCAACTTCTGAAGCAAACCACCAGTTCTCTGATGCTCATACTTTACTTGCTGGCAATTTAGACACCGAGCTACATATGCCACTATATCCTTCTTCATCCTTCTCCACCAATAATGCTGCCACAAGTCCTAATACATCTTGGCAACACTCGGATGAATAGAATACCAAGAACTGTGGGCCTCCTCAAGAATCAACTCACTAAGTCCATCTATATTAGGCACACAAACATGACCTTGCATCCTCAAAACTCCATCATCTCCAACAGTAACCTTCTTGGCACCACCATGCTGCACCGTGTCTCTAAGGACAAGCAAGTGAGGGTCATCATATTGTCACTCCCTGATACGCTCAAATAAGGAAAACCGAGCGACTCTACAAGCTAGAACACGAGGCTCTGAAACATCCAGCCTCACGAATTGATTGGCCAAGGCCTGAACATCTAATGCAAGTGGTCTCTCACCGATTGGAATGTACGCAAGGCTGCCCATACTCACTGCCTTTCTACTCAAGGCGTCGACCACTACATTGGCCATCCCGAGATGATACAAGATGGTGATATCATAGTCTTTCAATAGCTCCAACCACCTCCTCTGCCTCAAATTGAGATCCTTTTATTTGAACAAATACTGCAAGCTCCGATGATCCATGAATACCTCATATGACATGCCATAAAGATAGTGCCTACAAATCTTCAGTGCATGAACAATGGCTGCCAACTCTAAGTCATGAATAGGGTAATTCTTCTCATGAACCTTCAACTTCTGCGATGCATATTCAATCACCCTGCCATCCTATATCAATATCGCACCAAGTCCAATATGAGATGCATCACAATATGTCGTATAAGATCCTAAACCTATGGGAAACACCAACACTGGTACCATAGTCAAAGCAGTCTTGAGCTTCTAAAAACTCACCTCACACTCATCTGACCATCTAAACGGGGAACCTTTCTGGGTCAACCTGGTCAATAGGGCTGCCATAGATGAAAATCCCTCCACAAACCGACGGTAATAACCCGCCAAACCCAAGAAACTCTGGATCTCTATAGCAGAAGCGGATCTAGGCTAGTTCTGAACTGCCTCTATCTTTTAGGGATCCACTTGAATGCCCTCTGTCGATACTACGTGCCCCAAAAAAGCGATTGAGTACAACCAAAACTCGCATTTTGAAAACGTAGCACATAACTGGCTGTCTCTCAGAGTATGAAGTACGATCCGAAGATGCTGCTCATGCTCCTCTCGGCTACGGAATAGATCAAGATATCATCAATAAACACAATTACAAAGGAATCCAAATAGGACTTGAACACTCGGTTCATCAAATCAATAAATGTTGTTGGTGCATTTTTCAGCCCAAATGACATCACTAAACTCATAATGCCCATACCGAGTCCGAAAAGCTGTCTTATGGACATCAGATGCCCTAATCCTTAACTGATGGTAGCCAGACCTCAAATCAATCTTTAAAAACACCTTGGCACCCTGAAGCTGATCAAATAAGTCATCAATCCTCGGTAATGGATACTTGTTCTTGATGATGACTTTTTTCAACTGTCGGTAATCTATACACATCCTCATCGATCCATCCTTCTTCTTCACAAACAACACAAGCGCATCCTAGGGCGAGACACTAGGTCTAATGAAGCCCTTATCTAGTAAATCTTGCAACTGCTCCTTCAATTCTTTCAACTCTGGCGGGGCCATACGGCATGGCGAAATAGAAATGGGATGAGTGCGGAGCCAAATCAATACAAAAGTCAATGTCTCTGTCGGGTGGCATCCCCGACAGATCTGCAGGAAACACATCTAGAAACTCACGAACAACTGGTACTGAATACATGGAAGGAACCTCCGCACTAAAATCATGGATATAAGCCAAATAAGCTAGACACCTTTTCTCGACCATATGTCGAGCCTTCACATAAAAGATAACCCTACTGGTAGAATGGCCAGGAGTCCCTCTCCACTCAAATTGAGGCAACCCCGGCAAGGCTAAGGTCACCGTCTTGGTGTGACAATCCAATATAACATGATAAGGTGACAACCAATCCATACCCAAAATGACATTAAAATCACCCATATCGAGAAGTAGAAGATCTACGCTAGTCTCAAGACTCCCAATGGTAACCATGCACGAACGATAAACACGATATACAACAATAGAATCTCCCACAGGTGTGGACACATACACAGGAGCACTCAAAGAATCACGAGGTATAACCAAATATGAAGCAAAATAGGAGGACACGTAGAAATAAGTAGAGCCCGAATCAAATAAAACTGAAGCATCTCTATGGCAAACTGAAACAGTACCTGTGATAACAGTGCATGATGACTCAGCTTCAGGCCTAGCTGGGAAAGCATAACATCAGGTCTGGGCCCTACCACTCTAAACTACATCCCTAGGATGACCTCTAGCTAGCTAGCCTCCACCTCTAGCAGCCTGGCCTCCACCTCTAGCGGCCTGACCTCCACCTCTAACGTCTTGACCTCTACCTCTGGATTTCTGACCCTTGCCTCTAGTTGACTGAGCGGTCACGGTGCAACCGATGCTAGAATCATGGCACAAGAACTCTGCTATGGTGTGCCACCCAATAATCTCGGACAAGTCCTCCTGATATGCCCAAAACCACCACTCTCAAAACAACCATCCTGGTGTTGTGGCTGCTAAAATTGAGACTGACCCAAATGGGCCGGATAATCACGGTGATAACTCTAAATAGGAGGTGAACTGATAAGAGCTGGCGGTACACTATAGGCTAGCTGCCCAAAATGAGGCACATAAGGACCACAACTCCCTAAAGCACTGCAGGGTGCCTGAAGCGCTGACTAAAATGGCCTGGGGGGATGGCCCCTACCAAAAGTACCCCTGCCTCCAGATGAGGCACCACTAAAACCACCGGAATAACGAGGCCTCTTATTAGAACCATGCCCTCTCTCTTGTGAAAGAACATCCTCGATCCACCCGGCGACATTAGCAACCGTCTAAAAAGAAATCTCGCCCCCAGTCTCCTTGGCCATTTGAAGCTTGATAGGGTGAGCGAGTCCCTCAATAAACCTCCTCACCCTCTCTCTCTCTCTCCCTCTCTCTCTCTCTCGGTAGGAAGCAGAAGAATATCATGACGGGCTAGATCCACCAAATGGGTATCATACTGAGTGACTGACATACTGCCCTATTGGAGACGCTCAAATTGCCTGCGGTAACTCTCTCTCAATGTGATAGAAAGGAACTTCTCAAGAAATAGCTGAGAGAACTAGTCCCAAGTAAGAGCAGGAGACCCCGCTTGTCTGGTAGATACATAATCCTTCCACCATCTCTTGGCAAAACCCGTCATCTGAAACACAGCAAAATTGACCCTATTTGTCTCAACTATACCCATGTTGCGCAGCACCTCATGGCAACGGTCAAGATAATCCAGTGGGCCCTCAGAAGTTTCTCCACTGAAGTGATTTGGGAAGATCTTGGTAAACTTGTCCAATCTCAATAAGCCCTCATAAGATATGGCATGTCCACCACCGGCATGTGCCGCAACAACTGGCGGAACTACCCCAACTGGCAGGGCTGCTGGAGTCTGATACTAAGGAGTCATCTTCTTCGGAGTATGAGTAGCGGGGGCCTGTGCTCCTCCCCTGGCTTGAGAGATTGCCGGTGCCATAGGAAATGTACCATCCTGAGCCACACTCTCCATAAGGCCCACCAAACGGACCAAAGCGTCCTTAAGCACTAGGGTGGCAATGAACCCCTCCGGGACCTAAGCTGGTCCAATAGGTACAGTCTGAGCTAGAACCTCCTCATCAAAATCTACTTGAGGTTCCACTATTGATGTTGCTGCTCGAGCTCTAGGCAGAGTTCTGCCCCTGCCTCAGCCTCTGGCACGACCTCGGCCTCGACCTCTGCCCCTTGTAGGAGCTGCTGCTAGGGGCTCTAATTGCTGTCTAGTTGAAGATGCAGTGTATGTTCTCACCATCTGTGAGAGAACAAGAATAGAAGGGTTCAATAATGAATGATAGAATAAAAGCGCATGATAGAGAAAAATAGAAGTGAAATTGTTCCTAACTCCAAAGCCTCTAGAAGATAAGTACAGATGTCTCCGTACTGATCCTCCAGACTCTACTAAGTTTGCTTGTGACTCGTGAAACCTATTCAACCTAGTTCTCTGATACCAACTTGTCACGACCCGAAATTTCCACCATCAGGACCGTGATGGCGCCTAATATTTCACTTGCTAGGCAAGTCAACGTTAGAACATTTTATCCATTTTTAACAATTTAATATTACTTAATGAGAAAGAATTGAAACTACTACATTAATCCAAAGTAATAATGTGGAAGTTTAAATAGCCAAACGTTTGATGCATCCCTGGACCCGGTGTCACAAATGCACGAGCTACTAGTATAGTACAAATAAGGGTCTGAAATAACATAACGATGTCTGAAAAGAAAATACACGACCAAATAAAGGGGAAGGGGACTCCAGGAGTTGGGGGCGCTGAGCAGCTGTACTTCAAATCTCCACAAGTTGTCCAATCCGAGCATGCTAATAACCATCGCTGGGACCGACTCCAAAATCTGCACAAAAAGTGGAGAGTGTAGTATGAGTACAACTGACCCTATGTATTATTGTACACAGTATATATAATAAAGACATAAAAGGAAATACGGAACAAAATAGGACAGTAAACTGAAGATAATAGTTACAGCCTCAAGAAATAAGCCAGTGACGCTCAGAGTTACCAATCCTTAGAGTTTCAAGTGAAAATACTGAAAACCAACACAGCTCAAGAAATAAAAACACATAGCTTATTGCGGCGTGCAACCCGATCCCACCGTACAATACAATCCTCTATTATTCCACTGTAACAATATCAACAATCAAAATCAATAGATAAATTTGCAGCGCACAACCTGATCCCACCGATAACTATATCAATATCACATTTCACCCTTATTTTACCATATCAATCCACCCTTATTTTAATTGTTGCGGCGCATAATCCGATCCTACTATATCAGTACCAAATACACAACGAGCACAGTCACATCAATAATTCAAATCACAAGAACCTCTACAATCAATGAATACAATGCTAAACCAGAAAGGGAACCTTATACAACATGGGAATTCACATAAGTAATACCACCTAGCAAGACAAGTCCAGTAAACAACAATTAGAAGGTGCGAGTAAATCAATTAAAGCAAATAGCAGGGAATCACAAAAATATGAAAAGATCTGACATTATTAACAGGAGGAAACACTGATTAACAGGTAGCAACTAAGCATGGAAGGCATTTAGAGCATATAACAGTTAAGACAGGGAAGGAGATAATTAAGCAAAAACGGAAAATCAAGAAAAATAAGTAATTCGGTGGTGTATAAGCACTTGTCACCTAGCATATACACCGCAACACATGAAATTCACATAGCACATAATCTGAGGGTCCCTAATTCTCTCAAGTCAAGGTTAAACTCAACACTTACCTCGTTCCAAAGATCAACTCAAAGCTAAACCACAGCTTTGCCTTTCAAACAAGTCTCTGAACCAACAAAATCTAGCAAATTACCAACCAAACGATTCAAAATAAGACTTAGGAACCACCCACGATTGTAAAAGATTCAATTTAGGTTATTATTGAAAAGTCAACTCCCAAGCTCGCTTGGTCCAAACTCGAAATTCGGACCAAAACCTGATTACCCATTTACTCCCGAGAACTGTTATGTAATTTATTTTGAAATCTAACCCTCAATTTGAGGTCTAAATCCTAATTTTTACAAAAATCCCTAATTCTACCCAAACCCCCCAATTTCCACCATAAAAATATTAGATTTTAGGTTGAAATTTCATGAAATGTAATGAAAGATTGAAAGAAAATAAGTTAGAATCACTTACCAATGGATTGGGGAAGAAGGGCTCATGGGAAAATCGCCTCTAGGATTTTCTAGTTTTGAAATTTTGAAAAATGAACAAAAATCCCGTCTAACTCATATATGTTCAGTTGCAGATGTCACAATTGCGAACCCCTGCAAATGCGAAAAATACCTCGCAATTGCGAAGTCTTCGCACCTCTCCTTTCATCGCATTTGCGATGAAATGTTCGGAAATGCGAACTGTGGTCTCCCCGCAAATGCGACCTCCTGATCGCAATTGCTATCCTTGCCGACTCAGACCTTCATCGCAAATGCGAAGAAGTGGTTCGCAAATGCGAACCTGACAGGACCTTGGGTCATTCTCAATTGCGAACACTGACTTTGTATTTACGAGATTAGAGACTAGTACCAGAACCAGATGCACCAGCTATGTTTTCTAAGTCCAAATTCATTCTGTAGTCTATCTGAAACTCGGCCGAGCCACCGGAGCTCCAAACCAATCATGCACACAAATCCAAAAACATCATACAAACTTGCTCGCATGATCAAATCATTAAAATAAAACCTAGAACTACGAATTGAACACCAAATCAAATGAAATTTTCAAGAAAACTCATGAACTTCTATTTTAACAACCGGACATCCGAATCACGTCAAACCAACTCTGTTTCTCACCAAATTTGATAGATGAGTCAAAAATATAATAATGGACCTATACTGGGTTCTGGAACCAAAATACAAACCCGATATCAATAAAGTCAGATATTGGTCAATCTTTTAGATTATTTAAGCCTTTAAACCTTAAGTTTTCAACAAAACACAATAACTCGGGTTAGGGACCTCCGAATTCGATTTCGGCATTTGATCAAGTCCCAAATCATGATACGGATCCACCGAGACCGTAAAAAATATGGATCCAGGTCCATTTTCTCAAACTGTTGGCCGAATCAACTCAAATGGATTTTAAGGCAAAATGTCATATTCTATCAGTTTTTAACATAAAAGTTCCGAAAAAAATACCTAGACTGCGTACACATATCGAGGAAGGCTAAAATGAGATATTTGAGACTTCAAAACACAGAATTAGGTTCTAAAACTCCAGATGACCTATCGGGCATCAATTTCTTTTTTCATCGGTTCTTTTCCAGGGGATGTAACTTGAATCGGGTAAACTTTTTTATTTTTAGGATTAGATTTTTTTTAGGAGAAGAAAAAAAGGGAGAAAAAAAACTTTTTTGACTTGTTTGATACTAACATATTTAGGCTTGAGCTTGAGTAGTACTTCCTCTGAGTGCTTGAGTAATGAACAAAATGGCAGATGTTTTGACACCTAAGTCCAGGGTTGTGACTCTGTATATAACGTATTCTTATTTTATCATTCGTATGTCTTAGAGTAGAATTGATCCATCTTGGTTGATACATGTGCCATGTGGGGTGAGGATTTCTTACATATATTCCATGTTTTGCAACTTAGTCTAGAACTTGTCATGCATGTTATTGAAGTGAAATAAAAGTATTGCTCTGTTTAGAAGATGATGATAGGCTTTCTTTGATATGTTTTGTGAATTTTAGCTTTTTCAGATATTGTACCACTAGTTAGTCCTTTGAACCTGTAGCCTTTTGTTTGGAAGTCGTATTTTGTCTTAATCCTTTTGTTGAATTCCTAGTTTTTGCACCCTGCTTCCTAGAGCACTGTTGCTTAAACTGTGTTATTAATTGATAAATTTGAAGAAAGGGATGAGTAAGTGAAAACTGGTGACCAACGATAGCTGAAAAGTGATGAAAAGACCCTCTTGAAAAGAATGTTACATGGAAAAAAAAGATAAAAGAAAAATTGCTTAAAATAAATGAAACGGTCTTTATATGAGGAAATACTTGTGAAACAATAGATGAAGAGAGGGCTGAAAAATAAACTGAAGAGATGAAAATAATGGATGATGAAGTCTAAAAATGCGGAGTGCTTAGGGAAGTATAAGTCACTATTATATAGTTCTCTTACCCGTCCCTTAGCCTACATTACATTTCTTTAAAGTCATATTTGATTCTATTCAAGTATACTTAATTAATAGAGATGTACATAATGGGCAAACCTATGGTTCTTTGTGCATACATGTGAATTCATTTGCCAGGGGGAGAGTTGTTATTTGCTGTTAAGTCTTTAAATTATGTCCATTCTTTGATTTGAGTGTATAAACTTTTTATTCTTGTGAGGGCACTTGTTTCATGATAGATAGGTGATGCTATTAGCTTCTTTGACAGAGTAGGTGAGCGAGCTTAAATTTGGTAAGTTAGAGTTCGTTTCTGAGGTTAGGAGGTTAGAAGTTTGTTGTTTGTTTGTGACTTGTATATCTTGCACGATGATCAGGAAGTGTATATCTGATGGTTTGAGTTGTTATAGAGCCTAATTGTTAGTATCAACCGAAGTGGTGGTGTTTCTAGGCTTGATTTATTGAGAGTGGTTTTAATGCTTACTCGAGGACGAGTAAGAGTTTAAGTGTGGGGTTGTGATATTCGGCAAAAAATGCATATATTTACCCATTGTTGCCTCATATTCTAATACTTTTAATCATCTTTTGAGTATAATTATATTATTTTGTTCTTAATACAATATTTTAACTGTGTAGAAATAAATCGGTATGGTGGAGATAAAATTTGGAGCAAAACACATTAACACTCGAAGAGAATAAAGGTCAAAGACAAAATAATGGAAGATAATAGCTAAATGGCATACGTGCATTACGTGGAATTGAGATAAAAGTATGTGAGGAAAGAGAAGTTTGGTTGCTGGGTTCCAAAGAAGCACCGAATTAAGTTATTTGAAGAGACAAAGTAGCATTTGATTATGCAAGGAATGCAAAAGTTAGGCGACAGGCTTACTGGTTTCAGCGCCAAGGCCAGCGTGACGTGTTTCCCTGGACGCTGTGTTGCGGTGGTTTTTCTATTTTGATCGGGACAAGTTATTTCGGCCTTACATGGTCCCAACTCGTATAAAAGGGGTCCTAAACCTAATTTGGAGGATATCTAACATACTTTGAAGGAGAATTCACGTGGAGGAACACATACCACGCTTGGACGAGGCTTCTAACTAGTTTTTTTTCTCTTATCTTCTCTTCATTTAATTCATAGTTTATTAGTTTTAGAGTTTGTGGGTGCTACATGAACGTTGTAGTTGAAGCTTGAATTGTTCTTATTATTTTATCATATTGGTTTATTTATTCAATCTCGCGCTTAATTATTTGATTGTTTAATCCCCAATTGAATACCCTCTACGAATCTAGGATTGAACTCGGGAGAGGGAATTCTAGATTGCATATAAGATTGAGTAGAGCGAGATCTTGAACTTGAGCATCGGGAACGGATTTGCGGTTAGGATAGGAATATACCTAATTGCCTTGCTTGGTTACTATACAGGAATTATTAATGCGTTCTTGTTAATTCTAATTCCATAGGAATATAGGCATTAGGTTAGCTTGAATAGACGAGTAGTACTTCGGGAGAAGGCTATAAGTAATATTAACCCTGTCAATCAATAAACTAGATAAATTAATTAGACAACTAAAGTGGAAAACTCAGCAAAATTGTTAGCCAACCCATAGCTCTAGAATATCGTCTCTCATTGAATTCGTCTCTAATATTCGCCAAGTTGTTTCCTTTTAATCTTTTTGTTTGCTACTCTAGATTAGTTGTAGTTAATAATCTTGAGAAAATCGTTTGAATAGATTAATTATCTTAGTTTAATTTAGTTGATAGTTAATCACAAGTCTCTGTGAGTACGATATCTGGACTTACAATCCTATATTACTTGTCGACCACATATACTTGCGTGTGCGTTTGGGAGCAACAGTTCCTCAACTTCTAATTCAGCGAAAAAACATGCCAAAGGAACAAGCTACTTGGGAAGACTATCATGTACTGAAGACCAGGTTTCCAGCTTTCTTCCTTGAGGACAAGGTTTCAAGAGGAGAGAAATGATGCAAAATCAAGTCTAAGAATAGAAAAGAGCTGATCGTGGTTGGACTCAAAGCTTCTCGAGGAGTACCTAGTTGTTAGTGCGTTAAAAAGTACTGTAAAGTTACAATTTAGTCCTCAATAATTTTTAGTATAAGTTTATGTAGTTACGCATTTCGCATGTTAATTTCTGGGGATGTCACCATCTAGTCCTGATCAGATTTGCCTTATAATCTTGTACTAAATCCTTATCCATTTTGCTCTTTGGGGTGATTCAGCTAGAGTTTGAACGTTATAAAAAGTAACTATTCTCCTTTTCACTATTTTTATGAATCAAAAGTATCTCTTAACCGTAAGTCCGTAACCTAGTTAGTCCATTTAGCATTTTTCTCTAATTTTTACTATTTTATCCATTTTTGCTTGATTCATTCTGCAACATTCAGGCACTAGTTTCACACGCGTCCAAATAAGAACATGCAAACTGAAAAATGGAGAGAAAAGAAGAAAAGAAAATAAAGTTAAATGCGGCGAGGCATGTCGAAAAGAGGAATATTGTAAAACGGGGCAGGCCATGTTAAATCTGCGGTAGGAAAGGCTTCACCTGCCCCGTCCTGCCCTCGTTTCAACCCTACATTTAAGAGAGCTTCATTTACAAAACATCCTCTCAAAGATGAAAGAAAAGCACCCAAAAAGAAAGGCAAAAAAAAGGGGGGGGGGGGGGGGGAACAGAGCGGTGTAAAAGCTTCTCTTCCTTGTCATACCATTGGGTGACTTGGGACTAATAATGTCGGTCAATCATGTACAGCTGCAAAAGATTAGACTTGATCATCATATTAGGAGAAATTACGAAATAAATGGCCATGTAAAACCATGCTCCTGCATATAGCAGGTTCACTGATCCTCAAATCAACAGGTAACAGAAGGCTTTTGTTAAATCAGAGGTACCTTTCACAGGACATTTTGTTAAAAGCTGTTTCATCCTAACCACCAGATTCTCAGCCCTCAGCCCATATATGCATTAACAACCAGTTAAATAGCATGCTAGATCATATAAGTGAGGGAAATGCGTCAAAACAACAAGAGCAGAGATGCTTCAGGAAGTGGCAGACCCAAGGCTTGCATTGTTGCTCAAAGGGCTAAGAGGACTCTGATCCCACGTTTTGGCATTTGCGACATCTCCACCATCTTTGACCGCCAATTCATTCCCAGGAGTTGGATGAGTCGCAGATTCTCTCTTCCCATTTGGCATCATAGTATTCCTACTGGAATCTCGCTTTGCTCTGAAAACACCCCAGAGGTAGTGCTTACCCTGGAATCCTGCCAATTGATTTTCTCAAACAGCTTAACAATGAACCTTGGATAACGAAGGTAATGCAAACCTAGAATACATACTCATCTTTAATCAAATACTCCTACTCCCACAATTCTAGTTTATATTATCTCATTTGATTTGGCACGGTTATATTATACTGAAAGTGGGTCCAAACTTCCAGCTAAAAGTATTTTTAGGAGAATTAACAATTTTTAAATTTAAGAGAAATTGTCCATAAAGCATTAACCCAGTGGCAATATGACAAGGCATACAACCTTCACCTTTGATAAGCAGGAATGATGATTGGTTAATTTGTTGGCTTAATGTAAGGATATATAATAAGAAGCAACTTTTTTCTAAAGAAACTGACTTTCATTCAATAGGATTGAATGTGCTTGGGCTGCCCTGTGCTCAGTCTGCCCTGTGCTTGGGCTTAAAAAATATTCAAGTCTCCCCCTTTTCTAGCCCACACGAAGACACTGTCTCTCTGCCTAAACATTTTTTGGGAATCATACCTTCTGGAACTCCAATCTATCCACTGACCACCAATCCTCAACTTCCCATTACCAATCTCCTATCAATCAAAGACAAGTCTCCAAGTTTTCTTTTGTTTTTTAAAACTTTTACTAGAATATAAAGAAAACATTGAGAACTAGAGATGGTCCCACTGTTAGAAAGTTATAGAGTATCGTATTGGGGAGTTCGGGACAAACCAAAATAGAAAGTACGTGTATAATAACTCACTCCAGTATAGCAGGGGTAGTTCCGTAGAAGTGAAAACCAAAAGCTCGGCATTAGTTACTATTGCTCGAAGAGCAAGTTCGTTACTGATCATCTTCTCCACCAACTGATCAAACACCTTTTCCCATCTATAGCAAGAAAAATAGGAGGAGAATAAACCAAAACTTGATCAAAATAACCGGTGAATGGTGAAAATATACAAGTAATTACCTTATGTCCGATGGGAAAAAATACAATGCAATGTTATCATCAGTCGGCTCTGATATAGTGAAACTCTTAGGCCATAAGTCAGATTTTGGAAGCATTTCCAGTTGAAGCGAAGCTGGAAGCAAACTTGCTTCTTCAAAAACCTTTTGGCATGCTTTAACTGAAAGGTGAGCTTGTCCATAAAATGTCTCATACTCTTTGTTCCAGATGTTAAAACTACCCCTGTCAGATCACAATAAGAATAAATTTTCATTTGCACAATAATAGATCCATCGGTTAGATTATCTCCCGAGTTAAAATTCATGACATATCTCCTGACCTCCAAATGAAATCAATAAGAGGTTGTGCTCGGTCTTGGCCACCATGTTTGGGTTCATTTGGCTGTTCACCTTTTGAAAATTGAGAAGGATCTCCATTAACAACAGTTCTAGATTGAGGTGTTAATCTTCTATCATTTCCAATCGTCGATTCCTCTTCATGATGATTGCTACGGGACGACATACTCATTGTCTTTTCAATCATGCCAGAAGAATCATCCTGTGTGCCAGGCTGAACATCTCCCTCACAAGGTTCCTTCAAATGACGAGCTTGCAATTCTTCCCTTGCCAGTGGGCCGGTAACTTCTTCCTTTGATCGCTTAGCTGGCAATGGAGAAACATTAGCTGATTGAGTTCGTTCATTGCACTGAATGCTTATCTGTGACTCGTGGGATTGCTCAGAAGAGCAACGTACTAGTCTTTGCTCATATTTCTCATCTCTTAATGAAGCAGGATTAGATCTCTTCTTGCTCGTCTTCACAACTGGACTATCACCCGCTATCCGACAATTCTCTACCAAATCAATCCCAGCACCTGGCTGATGAAGTTGCTGATCCCTACCTTGACAACTCTTTAATTTTGTCTCAGGAACATCCACTTTTGCTTTAGAAGTTGCTTTACAATGTCTTGAACTAGTGCAATCCCCATTTTCTACTGAGATGGCATCAGATTTCTTGATGTTTAGTCCGTCTGGCTCCTTCACTTCACAGTCATCACAGACCCAGTTGACAAATTCCTTGAAGGTGACTTTTTTAAGGCAGTAGCTGAAAAATAAGCAAGATCAACAAACCATATAACGAAACAAAAAAGGATAACCTGTAACCCATCTTGGTATTTAACCTTTAACAGCAACTAATAAGTCATGCCACAGAAATTATTATTTAAAAGAAAAGAAAATTGTTAGTTCAAAGACCTAAAGAAAAGAGAAAAATCATGAGAAACTAAGAGAATGAAAGAGACATTAATGAAGGCTTAATAATGTGATTAGTACAATGCACACATTTCTGTATGATATTTGTGTAATGTCAAATAATATCCAAATTAAGAACTTAAGTATGCGAAACGTTAAAATTCTAGCACACTCGAAGTCAACAACAACAACAACCACCTAGTACAATCCCACGTGTGGAGTCTGGGGAGGGTAGTGTGTACGCAGACCCTACCCCTGCCCCGGAGGGTAGAGAGGCTGTTTCCGAAAGACCCTCGGCACAAGGAGATGAAAAGGTGGCAACAATAACAACCACATATGTCAAGAAGACAGTGCGAGCAACCTAAGAATCAGAAAAATAAATGGAAAAAGCAATATCAATAATCAGAATAATGGAAAGGTACTAGGCAATCGGAGCAGAAAACAATGCAAACACAACAAGTACCACTAACAATCTAAAGACACTACAAACTAGCCTAACACCCTCAACAGGGAAGAAAGACGCTCAACTACCTACTAACCTACAAACCTAATGCTCGCCCTCCAAGCCTTCCTATCTAAGGTCATGTCTTAGGTGAGCTGGAGTCGCGCCATGTCCTGCCTAATCACCTCTCCCCAATATTTCTTAGGCCTCCCTCTACCTCTTCTCACAAGTGACAAAGCCAACCACTTGCACCTCCTAACCGGGGCGTCAAGGCTTCTCCTCCCCAAACCATCTAAGCCTCGCTTCCCGCATTTGTCATCTGTGCGCCACCCCCACCTTTGCTAGAATATCCTCATTCCTAATCTTATCCAATCTAGCATGCCCGCACATCCACCTCAACATCCTCATTTCTATTACTTCCATCTTCTGGATATGCGAGTTCTTGACTGGCCAACATTCTGCCCCATACAACATAGCCGGTCTAATCACTGCTCTATAAAACTTGTCTTTAAGTTCTGGTGGCACCTTTTTGTCACACAAGACTCCAGATGCTAACCTCCATTTCATCCATCCCGCCCCTATACGGTGTGTGATATCCTCGCCAATCTCCCCGTTCCCCCGGATAATAGACACAAAATACTTAAAACTTCCTTTCCTGGGGATGACTTGTGAATCAAGCCTTACATCACTGTCCGCTTCCCCAGTTACATCACTGAACTTGCACTCCAAGTATTCTGTCTTAGTCCTGCTCAACTTGAAACCTTTAAACTTCAGGGTCTGTCTCCAAACCTCCAGCCTCTCGCCGACACCGCCTCGCGTCTCATCAATCAGGACTATATCATCAGTAAATAACATACACCATGGCGCCTCTCCCTGAATATGGTGCATTAGCGCGTCCATCGCCAAGGCAAATAGGAAAGGACTGAGCGTTGATCCTTGGTACAACCCCATAACTACCGGAAAATGCTCTGAGTCACCTCCCATTGTCCTAACTCGAAGTCAAAGCAGGCAAATTATTGGATTTGCTTATTTTGAGAATGTAGAAACATTTCGTTGGAAATCTACAAAATGCTACCAGAAAAGTTGTGGTTGCTGGAATCTCGCCAAGATAGCGGATGTGAAAACGATTACCAGAAAAGGTCACGTCATTACCTGGACGATCATCAAAAGAGAAGCGGCGCCATCATAACAATCACAGGAAAGAAGAGCGAACGCTGAAACGGTCATCGAAAAGAGATACGCACCTCTACAACAATCACTGGAAATATGCACGATATAGTTGGAATGATCGTCAAAATTAAGTGCAGCATTACCAAAACAGCTATAAGAAAGAGGAAAGGCACTGCTGTAAAATGACTTAGTGCTATTTGAGCAGCCGCATGAAAAAAGTTGTGATGCTGCCAGAGAAGTGTGGTGCCGCCTGATTGGTCACCGGAAAGAGACATGGTAACCAAGGTGGTCACTGCAAAGAAGGAAGGAGGAAAAACTTTTAACCGGTCAAATGACACAAGGCCATCAGCTGGTAGGGAGAAGCTACTTGATTCTCTACCAAGATCGTAGAGGCTCTAATAACTATAGTATCAGACGCATTATACATATGATATTGGTCCAATGTGAATTAATAAGCAACATAAGAACCCAACTCTTCTACCACTATAACTCAAACATTCTAACAGAAAACAGAACCCTGGAGGAACAGGAAGTTGCTTTCTGATCAAAGAACCAACATTTTGTACAACATTCAAACAATGAATAGCTCAAAAAAATTGAATTGCCCATTATAAGCTTCCTTTTCAAGGTTAATTTAAGTGTTGAAGGCAAAGGGTTGTAGCCTTGTAGGTCCATCAAATTTCAAAGAACTTTTAGTTTGCAAAGATCCATTTTAATAAGACAATGATTTAATGAATAAATGGCATTGCAACATACAAAAGTATGGTTTTACAACAAAACCGAAACTTCATCCATCTATATAGCTTTTTTTGATAAGTAACTTCATTCACCTATACAATGTAGAATATCATTTCAAAGCAAAAGATATAAATGAAATAAAAAGGAGCTCTTGACTCTCCACAATGGACTCTGTAGGAGCAACTCTCAAAAGCCCTTCATATTGACCATCTTTTGTATTTTCTAACTTGTTGACACTTCCGATACGCACCAGGAACTCCCAAACTATGTTACTTAAACATACAATAATCAAGGATCATAGATATGTGGCAAAACTACAATGTATTAATACATGGTCTACATCCTCCCCGTCTTTCCTACACCAGCAGCACCAATTGACTAGCATTTGTCTTCTCTCTCTTAGGTCATCTGTCGCTAAGATGGCAATCAAAACTGCATAATGCATAAGAAAATCATTTTGTTTGGTCCCTTGTCCTCCAAAATGTGATTTCACGTGGGCTTTGAATCAACCACTATTGTAAAAAAGATCACAAAACAACTGCACTGAGAACTTTTTGAAAGTTCTTTACCAATGATCTTCCCCAAATCACTGTCTCTTTTACTAAATAATACTCCCTCTGTTCCAACTTGTGGGCACATTTGACTAGATACAAAGTAAAGAAATAAAGGAAAACTTTTGATATAGAATAAATATGAACAAAATACCAAAAGTATTCTTGTACCAAATAATTTGTTTTGGTATCCTCTGGACCCTACAACAAGTCATGACATAGCAGAATGGGAATGTAAAATTACAGTAACTTCTAAATATAGAAAGGTACAAATCTTTTAGGAATGGACAAAAAACAAACAGAGCAAAGCAAATTTGAATGGAGGAAGTACTACAGTAAATTTTCTATAAAAAGTTGTTAATATCATTTCCACTTCCAATAATATATAGATCTTCTGAAAGATATATTCATCGACATTTGGTTTCCCACTCTTTAAGGAGCTCGACTACTGGAGGGAGATGCATCAAAGGGGGTTCTAGCGGATGGTCTATTTGGAGATGGGTCATCTCAGAGCTTCTTGAAAGGAACTTGTTTTTTGGTACTTGCTCTTTTTCTTTCTTGGAATACCTATATAATTGTTGCTGGTATGAGCGATTTCTCCACTTAGTATAAACACTAAATTGGGGTATTTCCCTTTCAAACATTAGAATTTATTACCTCATCAAAAAAGTTTAGGAGCTCTGTTATTGTTACCACTTTGATAGTTGAGAGAGTTTGTATGTTCCTTTCCTATTACTTTTCAGTTTTCCTTTCACACTCAGGTTGTATATCTCCTGAATTATTCAGATGAAACTTCTGCTGCTGTGAATTGATTAATTGAATTTTCTGGTTTTGAGAACTCTAACAAAAATTGAAGTGCTTGATTTAAGACAACCATCCATGAAGTTAAACAACCAAAGCTTGAGAGAAACAGGGGCAATTTTTCTCAGACAAACATTTTGAGGAATGTTCAGTGCAAGGAGAAAAAGTAAATTAGTTGGGACTATCAAGTTCAAGTTAAATTCGAATTAATAAAATACAAAGAGCTACTAGTTTGTTCAATTTCAACGCTGATTAAAAAAATCAGTAGGTTTAGATGTCCTTGTGAGTAACCCCACTGGAACTGCTGACAGCTGATACTAATTCCCAGCGTAAACTTTATACTGGAACTATGGGTGTCTAAGAAATCACAATGTATATCAGTCGAATCCACAATTAAAATAATTTAGGTGTAAGTTATTTCCATTTCTTTTTTTAAAAAAAGTACGGTGGTATACAGGCAAACTTGGTGCATATTGACTATTCCGCTAGGTACCTGCAACTCCCACTGGTACAAGTACCGACCTGTCCACCACAAGTACATGTGTAAGTTATTTCCATTTCAAAGCTATAGTTCACACCGGCCACGACCAAGTTTCACGTAGTGCCGGTCACGACCCAAGCCGTGACTGAAAGATCATACTCGAGAATAAAATTGCAATAAAGAGAGTACAATGTTTGAACTATAACAAAAACAACACTGTTGATTCAACTTACCGATGCACAGCAACTTCCAGACATTTCACACAGAAAACAAATGCGTTAGTCCAACCTTCATCACCACAATTTAGACACATTGTGACCTGCAGCCAATCGCAATATAACTAATTAAAGATGCAGAATATCATTATGCAAGAAATATAAAACTACGCAGAGTCCAAGTCTTCTTGTTAGAGGGGAAAGAAACTATAGCATGCAGAGATACAAACTTTAGTTACAGAGTACTGAGTAGCCTTTTTTGCAAAAGTCTTTTTCTTCTTAAATATCGTGCCCCATCAGACACTGTCATATAAAATAAAATGGAGGGAGTATGTTGCATAGACGGCTAAGGATACATGTGTGATTAACTGATACGGGTTAGCACTTAGGTTACACATCTTTTTAAGAACACGTGCCATGCACCAGGGTGTGCAAGTATCCCATATGATTGCATCAAGTTTTTTTGCTAATTTTGAGAGTATTTTGAAGAACAAACAAGAAGTACCCACACCCATTCGACAGGGGTACGTCAAGGCAAGTGAAAAACTTTGGCCTTGAAGTATCAATGTAACATAGGCAAGTGAAAAACTTTGGCCTTGAAGTATCAATGTAACATAGGCAAGTGCAGCATGTTCCTAAATTTTAGTGTAATTTGAAAAGTTCATATGAGATATCCGCACACATGTCTGACCATTCAACATGGGTACATCAAGACATATGAAGGATCCATGTAATATAAGATAATAATCTACACCAAGGTGAATTAAAATCCCACTCATCTATAAGATCTTCAAAACAAAAAGGTTCAGAATTCAAGGAAAAGCAACAAAAAAGTAAAAGAGAAGGTCTGATTTCTCTGTACAGTTCCAAGTAAAAGCTAGTATTCTCCATTTGTCAACCAGAACACTCTATATTTTTCCTCAATCATTTCTTTAAGGTGCTTGATTAAAAACCTAGTTATATTTATGAATAGAAAATTTTATTTTGCTGTTGGGAACACAAATCTTCGTATATGACAGCAAACTTTTCTGATGGAGATATATGGTAAGACTGAGTGGAAAGAAAGAAGCATTTAATTAGAAGGATGACTGTGAGAAGTGCTTTTATGGCTATGTCATCCTCCACATAGCATTGAAGGCAAAGGTACCTGCGCAAAAGATGAAAGCTTACAGAACATTCCTATGCCTATTTTTGTACTCAAAAGTACAATCAATTATGGAAGATACATAAGCATGTCGGGATACAGGGGGAACGCCTGTGTTTTTGAGAGCAAGAAGCACAAAAAAGCGACAGGGGCTCGCCTTGCTTCAAAAGCGAAGCGCGAAGCGAAGCGCACACTTCATTGAAGTGAAGCGCAATTCTTAAAAAACATAATGTAAACCTTGCAAGAGACAATATAGATAATGAAAAAGTTCAATTTAAAAACATAATCAAATAAACTGAAAATATAACACACACACACATATATATATGTATATATATATATATATATGATAATTAATTTTATAAACTGAAATACACATAAAAATTAACAAATAAATGCTAAAATACTAAATAAGAAGAATAAAATGGGAAAAAAATAGCGCCTACCATAGCTGTGCACACGACTGGACGGGAAGAAGAAGAAAGAAGAGAGAAAAAGAGGAGAAGAGAAAAGGAGAAGAAGAAGAAAGAAGAAAAATTACCTGGAGGTCTCTGTTGTGGCTGGATTGGAACCCTAGCAGCAGCCAGCAACGTTCGATTTTGGGAAGAAGAGAAAGAAATGGTCTCTTTCACTTTGGGTCTATTTTGTATAATTAAAAAAAAAAGACCCAAACTTTTTTTTTTTTTAAAATGGACCCCTCTGGACAGAAGCGATCGATTTTGCTCTTCTCGCTTCTGCGTCGCTTCGCGCTTCCTCGACTGAAGCAATTGCTTCTGTTGGTCGTGTCGCCTCAGGTAGGAAAAAGCGATGGCTGGTCGCTTCTCGCTTAAAGCGACGAAGCGAACGCTTTTTAAGACAGCGGGGAACGCAAGTCTTTGATTATCTTGCCAGAGGTCTGTGTGTTCTAAAACCAGGGAGGAATACCTCGAGAATAAGATTGAGAAATTTGAAAGTAAAGGCATAGAGAAAATAGTGGAAGCTCAACCAAACGTGATCAGAAACACCTTCTCAAAGATGATAAAGCACAGCAGATGATCACAGAAAGAGCACAACATGCTAAGACAAAAGTACAGGAGGAGAAGAGTCAAACTGAAGGAGACTCATCACCAACTAACAATGATTTTCTAGGCAGACATGTAGTCGAGAGATTTGACGGAGGCAACTTAGACAAACCAACTTGTTCTTATTTACGCAACAAATGGAAAGTAAAAGTAGGGGTACAAGTTTTTGAGATGACAGGTCTCTAGTTTCTGCTCGAGTTTCCCTTAGAAGAGAAGCTGAATGAATATTGGTAAGGAAATGGAAATTGAAGCAAGCAACAATGAAACTCAAATGGTGATCTCTAACTGTCAGGTATGCGATCTAGATGAGGATGAGTGTGGATCAACTCTTGGACTTCCTTTACATCTATGGTCACAGACTAGTTTGGCAGAAGTAGACCACATTATAATTACTAAAGAGTTGGATAAACACTAAAAATCCCCAAAAATTAAAAAGAGATCCCATTACCTCACCCTAACCCCACAACTTTAAAATCTCAAAATGCTTCTTGTTCCCTCTCACCTCTTTGCTCTTGTCATTCCTGTCAAAAGCCAACTCCGATCACCGGCAATCACTCCGATCACCGCTAATCGTGCAATTGTCGGTCCCTTGATTGATCACAGCCACCCTCCAGTTTCCGTCAAGACATCGTCATCACAGTCCCCTTAACTCTTGTTGAAAATTATCTAAGGTAAATTACCGTGTTTTCTAATTTTTTTGAATTGTGAGAGGAAGAAGGGCCGGATTTGGTTGATTCTAGTTGGATACGGTTTGGTTTTGATTTCCTAAGTTGGGGATGTCCATTGTTGGTTTAAATCAAACCTAGGTTGATTTAAACAACCACAAGAGTTTAAACAACCTGTGGGTGTTTATAAAACCCTGGGTAGTTTAGGGAATTTGTTTCATAAACAATCTTGTGTTGTTTAAACAACCCGACGTTGTTTATACAAAGAACATGTGGTTGTGTGCAGGTTTCTTGTATAAACCACCTATGCTTCTATAAATAAACAGTGGGTTGTTTAACCTGTGATTGTTGTTGTCAATGACGGTTCAATCTTTTTTGAGTTAAGAGAAATTATTTATTTGCATCACTGATAATTTTTAATTATTTTGTGTGTGTAGATAAAATAGGAAGGAAACATAGAGTCGTTGAAAGCTCATCCTCCAAATATACCAGCAAAAGAGTGAGAACGTCAGAGGCTGTCCAAACAATAGCTCCGAACATGTTAATAGAGAGCAACAAAAATTCCTCGTAGAGAGGTCCTCGCCTCATAGAGCAAAAAAAGGCGAAAAATCAGTGGAGGTAGAAATATCTTGATTATCTTTTATAAATCCTGGGCATTAAGTATGCAACACGTCAATCCGACTTCCAGACATGCTTAACTTGCGCTTAACAATAGCTTGATTATTTTGATGAATTTATAATTGCTAGAAATGTGATGATTACAGGTTCTTAAATCAACCAACAAACTGAATTCTCCGTAAAGGGCTCCTCACCTCACAGAGAAACAAGAGATGAAAGATCAATCGAGGAGCCGGCTACCCAAACAAGAGATGAAAGATCAACTGATGCTTGTTTAGACAACCACCCGTCAGGAAACATAAACACATAATTTCTCTTTATGCAATGCTATACAAATTTAAAGATTTCAGTAGATAAACTCAGCACTAAGACACTAAAATTCCAACTCATCCTTCCCCGCTTTAACTTTTTTCACTTAGGGTTAATTTAGTATAACAAACCCATTAAGGGAAGGGGCCCACTTCCTAATTTATCCTAAGGGCATGAATTTCATCGGACTTCCTGTCGGCTAGGTTCCTTCCCTCCATCTCACACAGAACTGTCTAGAAAATTCTTTACAGAATAACCATTACTGTAAAATTGAAGCAAAGAAGTAAACAGTGAAAGAACCAGAAACTTACCATGGTGGGAAAAAAATTTCAAGGACCCAGCAATAAATGCAGATGAGCAGCGGCTCTCTGCTCAAGAAAAGCTCATAGCAGACTGTAAAAAGATTTTAGACCAAATAACAACTTTGTCAAAAATCTGAAGTCAGAAAACCCAGCAAGAACTGTATGTGTGAATACTGAAAGCTTGTTTAGATGGAGAAAAGGTTCAGGGCAAGTGATGTATGTTTGAACTCTGAATAGATTTTGGAGGTTTATCAAAGGATTCGTTTTCCTTTCTTTTAAATAGTTTTTGGGTGGATGATCGAAAAGACTGCTTTTTTGCTTCCTCCTCGACCTTTTTCAAGCTTTACAGCCGTTTGGCCAAGGTGCAATAATGAGTGTTTTATTTTCAAAATAATTTTGGCGACAACGTGTTTGGCTAATTAGTTTGAAAAATACCTCTGAGCAACCATTAGTGTTTGGCCAAGCTTTAAAAAGCTGTTTCTAAGTGTATTTTTCTCAAAATTGTTTCTTAAAAAAGTGCTTTTGGAGAAAAACTACTTTTTTCTGCTTCTCCAAAACTGCTTCTGCTTCTCCTCAAAAATACTTTTTTCCTTCCAGAAACTTGGCCAAACACCTCAAATTGAGGCTAAAAGTGCTTTTGGCCAAAAAAATAGCACTTTTGGCCAAAAATAAGCTTGGCCAAACAGGCTATTGATCCCCAAAATCCCTAACAGCTTGTTTGGATTGTTGTTACCAGTTGTATCGTGTCGTATTGTTACTTTAAATACAATATTTGTTTTGATTGTTACTTAAATTTTATTGTATCGTATCGTTAAATCTGTCGTTACGTAACGATGAAATGTGTCACTTTATGTAACGATCGATTTGATGTGGTCGCATCGTTTCCTTGTGTTTTCTCTCAATCTCATCCTTCATTATTATTAAATAATTTTATTTTATCATTTACCCTACCTTTTTATATATCATCTCATAATTTTTCTTTATAATATTGCAAGTTTATTCATCATATTAATGGTGCATGATACCATGAAACGACGCCAAAACGACACAATCCATCCAAATATTGTATTCATCAAACGATACAATACAATACAATACAATACGATACGATACATTATGAAACGATATGTAACAACCATCCAAACAAGTTGTAAAGCGCAACGACAGTGCAGAACTATGGATCTCTTTTGATGGCTCGCGGTTTAAATTTTTTAAATACACAATATTAATTTTATAAAATTATTATCTAATATATCATATTATTTTAATAAATAGTAATTGTATTTTATTATTTAATATAGTGTACAAAAATATAATAAAATCAAGGTATAGACATCATATAGTAATTAAATAAATTGTTTGTTCCTTATTTATTCTTATTATTAAATTAAATTAGCAAGTACTTAGTACTAAATATTTACTAATGTAATTTTTTATTAACTTGTAATTGGCTTAATATTTTGATACGACTTCTCTTTTAATATAATATAGATATATATATTTTCTTACTCTGAAAATAGTTTTCTTTTTAAACTTATGTTATATTGTTCAAAAATCTTAAATTGTCTAAATTTATTGATAAATTTTTTGAGTGTTATTTATTTATCTTTTTTTTTAAAACTTATCAAAATATAAATATCATTAAATTATCTTTATCCCCCTCTTTTCGTACATTCTTTTCTACTGTAATATTTGATTAATTTTCTCATTTTGTAGTTTACTAAAAATTGAAACAATATAATATATTTTTTACTAAGTTATAATTTTGAATTCATCAAAAGTATAAAGAGATAAGCCTTTATTATTTTTATAAGAAACCTACCAATACTTTGAATAGTTATTAATTTGCGTTATATATATAATATGCTTATCTTATGTATAATATTCTAATACTATTTTTATATTTTTGTATGTTTTATTTTAAAATTATGAGTTCTATTTATTAACTAAAATTTTCTACATGAGATATTTAATTAGTATATATATTTTTACGCTATCGCTTGAAATTCTTTTTTTATAGTATTATTCCCTTATAACTATTTGCTTTTTATGATTTTAGTTATGTGTATATGTACGACTTTTCTCATTATAAGTCTAATTATAAGTGCTATATTTTTATAGTTGCCACAAATTTATATTTTTTTTTGTTTCATTGCTTATCTAATTGCATTATCTATTACTTAATGTTATTAAATTGTCATATAAATTATTAATAAATTATCAGTTTAATCTAATACAGTGAATATAATTTTGTATTACTCTTGAAATTTAACTTCACTGTCACGACCCAAAACCCATAATAGGTTGCGATGGCACCTAACGCCGTCGTTAGGCAAGCCCACAAGTGAAACTACAATTTAATTACCCCTTTTTAACATTTAAAATAAAAGTACCTCTTTAGAATAACGAAATAAGTAAGATCTTATGCAACCGTGGGTACTCTTTTCTCAACAAAATACCACCATGATAAATACATCCACTGTAATGACAGTAGTAATAAGTACAACAGTATATATATGCTAAAAGCCCCCCAAAACATGGTACCACAAGTGCATGAGCAATCTAGAGAATATACAAGACTAATACAACTATTGTCTGAAAAGTAATAGACAAAAATAATAAACAAGGTAGAGGGAGACTCTGGTGCTGCAGATCGTAACAAGGAAAGAAGCTCACCGCTAAGTCTCCGTAAAAGATGAGCTACGCTTCCTCGTGACCACTAGTAGTACTGATCACGTCCAAATGCACGCCTCTAACGAGGTATGACACAGTCGTTTGCAATAATAAAATCCAACAAGGAGTCGGTATCGTTCCATAGGGAGCTAAGATGGGAGTTAGTAGTATATATTCGGAGTGAATACGTGAAGTATCAAGATTGCACTTCCACAAACAGGGTTTTGTTTTTACTTCTAAAATTAACTAAGGATTGCAAATCTAAAGGTATAAAACTAGAGTTGATTGTTTTTGAATGTTTTCCAAAGATATAAAAAGGTCTAGGGTTGTGACCATGACCTAGGTGTTTGACTAATGGGATAAAGACTTTTATGTTATTTTATCGATTGGGGTGTATTATAGCTCACAACACTACGTTGCCCATTTCAATACAACTCGGTCAGAGGGTGGTTTTGTCCAATTTGGATTTCTCAAGTCCAAATGGGTATCTACCAAAACGGTTGATAAGAGCTCAAGTCGGGTTGTTACTATTTCTAGGTTGAACCCTTTAATTGGGTTAATCAATCTCTCAATTGACCCAATTCCTTGTTAGCTAAGTTAACCTAGACTAGGTCTCTCTTTCTCAAGAAGAGACTAAGTCAAATAGACATGAATCAATGTTTGCAACCATTAAATACACAATTGAAGCATGAACCTAGTTAAATTACAAACATTCATTCATAAACAAGCATAAAATTAATCACCCATAAGGTTTACACATTAGGGTTGGGTCACAACTCTAGTAAAAATCTAGCTACTCATAGTGGGTGTAGAAGAAAACAACGAAGAAAGGATAATAAAACTCATATTGAAAGAAAATTCATTGTTAAATCACCAAAATAAGCTAAAGTTTCCTAAAGAAGCAAATAGAAACGGCTACAGCACTTTTAATATTCAAAAACTTGACCTAATTTCGTGAAACTCTTCTATATATACAAAGCTAAAAATTTAAGACAAAAATGCCCTTTGGGAGGTCTTACGGCCGCACAATTCCATGTGCGGTCCGCAGAATTCTTCATCTTGCAGGAGCTGGGGTTCTGCGGCCGCACAATTCTTGACTGCGGCTGCGAGGCATCATTTTTGTGGTCCGCAGATTTACCACTGCGGCCGCAACTTGGTCTTCTGTGGTTCGCACCTATACTTCTGCGACCGCACAATTCTTGTAAAGTTCGCAATCTTGAGGGGCTTAGGAATTTGCACGCTCTCTGAACTTTGCTCCTAACCCAACTTTTGTGGCCACACAATTCTTGTGCGGTCTGCAATTTGCCAGAAAGTCTGATGGGTTTTTCTTCATCATCTGCGGCCGCAGATGAAATTCTGTGGTCCGCACTTTGTAGCTTCTGTGCCTTTTATTACCTTGAGTTAAGATTACTCCTTTTTTTAGTCGAATTTTATCTCCGGATTCCAACTTCCAGCATTCCTGCAATTTAGCACATTTCATCAGTTTCGGAAAATAATTCAATGCTTTTTGACTAAAACAAAAGCTAAAAGGCGCTAATAAGTAGTCAAAATTCCCACTTATCAACTCCCCCAAACTTAAGTCTTTGCTTGTCCTCAAGCAAATAAAATAGTTTCCACCTCCAAAGTTAAGGGACATTACAGGTAGCAATGGGTGAATCATTCACACCTCGGTTGGGACCAACAATTACCCACACCACTCATGCATTATTGACAAGGCAACAAGTTAAACATTTATGTACGTATAGCTCTAATGTGACATTCGAGCATCAAGGGTTGACTTTGCTCATCAAAGACTTTCGCTCTAACTTGTAGGTCATGTTGGATCCCAAACTCCTCCTCCTCTACTCTCTATTTGCCAAGCTCACTTAAAAAGCACTCAATTCAAAAAATTATAAAAGTTTCACTTATATCTCTCAATAGAATGTCACAAGTACGGCTCCCCATACTGTAAGCTTGCCCCTCATGTAAATCACCACTAATGTAGCTCAGTCGGCTCAAAATTAAGCAGGACTTCTATCGGGATGTAATGAAGGCTTTTGGATTAGGGATGATACAATATGGATAAGTGGTTATACCTTCCTTAAGCACTCCATCTTTCAATTCTCGGCTCACACTTTGCCGATTTCTTGAGGCACTTTCTTTTCCTCGAGGGACTACAGAGACTTAACATCACTCTTTCTTGATCATTATATTCATATTTCTCCATGTTTGGGATCATTGCCTTTCTTTGAATCCCTTAAACTCTTTCATTTATTCACTTTTTTGCATTTCTCTTTTTGTTCTTTTCTTTTTGTTGCCTTTTCTTCTCGTCATTTCTTTTCTCTTTTTGTGCCTTGATACCTTCTTTCAATTTCCTTGTCTCTCCCCCAAACTTACATTTTTAGCCAATTGTTTCACATGAGTATTAAGGAAAGTTTGGGTGCCAAGAGAGGGTCGCTATAGAATGGGTAAAGGATTGTAACACGGTTTTCAAACGAGGAAGGCTAAAGACTCGAAGGGGTTGACTAGGGATGACATCATTGGTAGGCAATAAAAAACTCAAACGGGCTAAGAAAAGCCTACAATCACTTCTCAAGCCAAGCAAAACTTACAGTTTCACCTTAAAATACATTCGGGGCAAGTTATAGACTTTCCGCACAAGTACTTGGACTAGCAAGAAAACATCTTACCCCCCACGCAACTAGATGTTAAAGAGGATAGAGTCGAGGGGCCACAACCGCATTCAATATTGAAGATCATTATGGTCCAATTAGACCACTTGATGGTATCAAAGTCAACATAAGAGTCACAAAGTCACTAACTAGAGTTATTTCCTTTTAAAATCCTTGTCTCTAACTATAAACACGTACTTAAATGTGTTGGTGGCAAATGAGGCATGTTTGACTCTTCGAGTTTGACTTAATCAGGTCTTTTTATTTACTATTACTACTAATATCACCTAAACACAAAACAAACTTATTCCCTTAAGAAGGTTGTCACGCCATCCATCGTTAGGACTAGTCACCCGGTTCACACATAAAATTACCTTTGGAAAGAACCAAGGTATTAAGAAAATCAAAGGTTTATTATCTACTAAAACATAAAAAGAAGCTATTAAATCAAAAATAAGCTACTAAATTAAACACTAACTAATAAGAAAACAAACATAAAGAAGCTACAAAACAAAAACTATTGAAAGTAAAACGAATGTACATAATGAGAGAGAAAGAGAAGATATATACATACTAAGAGAAGATAAAGAATATTTACATCATTAGAGAAAGGAGAGAATATAT
Source organism: Nicotiana sylvestris (assembly GCF_000393655.2). NCBI lineage: Eukaryota > Viridiplantae > Streptophyta > Magnoliopsida > Solanales > Solanaceae > Nicotiana > Nicotiana sylvestris. The sequence continues at coordinate 117,501,233 of NC_091061.1, forward strand.
ACATAATGAGAAAAGATAGAGAATATATACATCATGAGACAAAGGAGAGAATATATATATAATGAGAAAGAAAAGAAGAAAATAGTATCAAGTTAAGTATAGGCCAAATGTTTCAGAATCAAAATAAGATCAAATAAACTCCACCCGCCTAAATAAAAATAAGCACGACAATGCTTTTAAAGTAAGATTAAAGGAAGGGAAAGAGTGAAGAAAACTCTTTATGGCTCCTTGGACATCTCAGTGTCCACAACAGCGTTACCGCCCTCAGTCTCTTCTAGTTGGATCTCATCATCCTCGACTCTAGGAGTGGCTGGGTTGGTGAACATCTGGCGCAGTGCCTTGGCAGTGTCAGCAGCCAGGTCTGGCTCCTCAGACTGGCCAGCTAGTGCCACTAGAGCTGACGGTGTTGTTGGTGTTGATGGTGCTGTAAGAGCTGGATCAATCAGCATCTCAAATGGAAGATCTCCAGGTGCACCCTTACCTTATTACTACCTTACATGGGATGGATATAGACCACATGAAGAATTTGGTACCATACGACGATGAGGTAACGGATCCTATAATTGACCAGCTAGCAGTTGATTTTGAATGGGTGATTGCCATTAAAAGGCACCTGGTGCAGTGAGCTTAGAGACTAATGATGAAGCTGACATTGTTGATGATGACCCTTTGGGTGGGAGTATTCCTGGTTCATCAGTAGTTGGTAATTTTTCCGATATTGGTAGAGGAGGATCATGTAGGATGTGCAATGCTCAGCCAAGTATTACAGACGTGCGTGAAGAGTTGAAGTTGTGAATGAGAAATTAGATAAAGTGTTGAAGATCCTTTGGGAGATGCAAAATTAGAATGAGAGACCTTCTAAAGTAGTTGAGTCACCTTGGTATAGAATTACAAGAATGCAAAGCAGATTGAGGAATGCTCCAATTTCTGCAAGCAAGATGAGAAAGCGAAATAGAGCAAGAAGAAGAAACCAAAGGTAGACGTACTCAAACCAGTATCGTAGTAAGATAAGAAACTATTCTGTGAATGGTTTGACAAGAAGGAGAAGTTTCCTAAAAACTTCTTGACTGGCAGCTATGGTAGGAGGTTTTTCGAGCAGTTGTGTGGTGCTAACCCATCCGTTTTAATTTTTGTAAGCCCCTTAATCAGTGCGTGTATTTTTTTAGTAGCTCCATATTTAACGTATAATTTTTTTAATAATATTTAGCATGTGGAGGGACTTTTGGCACTGATGCGTGTACAAAACATAAAACGTCCATGCCTATATGCCTACAGTCATGTTGTTATATATGTTGCATTATGCAAAAACATGTGCACTGCATGGGATAAGATCAATGAGGCTTCCAATAAAGAGGGAAAGGATTTGGACTTTTGTGAGACAGTTGATTCTTGTCAAGACTTGTGTCTTACACCCCCTGATGCTATATCCTCAAAGAAGTATGCCAAAACCTGAGGCTGTGGAGTGGTACAAGGCTAAGTTATTGTATTGTGTGTGGCAAAGTAATAATAAGTATTTTGTTCCTGTTGTTTTCCACTTGGTAGAGGGTTTCATTCGAATTTATGATAGCAATGTCAGTCTGTATGATGATGGTAAACTAGAAGAACTGGTACAACCCCTCGCACTTATGATGCCTAGGATTTTGATGAAAATTGGCCAGTATGCAGACTTAGGCCAAGATGTGCTTAGGAAGAAATGGTTCTGGGAGTGTATTATGGATGTGTTAGTCATTCAGTAAAGGTAAATTAAATGTGTCATCCATTATATTTTACTCATTCTTCTAGTTTCTTTAATAATTAATTATATCTTTGATTATTGTTGTAAAAGCAGTGAAGCATATGCAGTGAAAGTTATTGACTTCCTGCTAACTGATACGCTGTTGGATTAGCTTAATGACAAGCGAATGGAGTTGTTCAGGGAAAAATTTACAGTTGATATCTTCATGGGAAGGATGGACCCTTCTTAGTTTTATAATTGAAATTTCAAGTTGTGTTGGTCATGGGACAAATTTATTTTGGATGAACTTGTAGTAATTTATGATATTTGCATCTACCTCTATGTAATGAAACTACCTTGCTCCTTATTAATTGTTGATGTTGTAATTTTTATTCCCTTAGCACTTCCTTATGTATTACAACAGGCAGGTACTTGGTTGTATAGTAGATAATGTGTTTAGTAATAAACTAGCTACTTGGTTGCGTAGTAGATAATGTGTCTAGTACTAATAACTTGATCAAAGATAACACTGCATTAGACATAACCCAGAGGTTGCTTAATAGACATTGCGTCCATCAATAAACTAGCTAGTTGGTCGCATAATAGACTCAAGGTCGCGTTTAATAACTTTAACAAATTTAACATTACATCAGTAACACATTACATGATCCAAAATACTTCCAAGAAAACAAACTTATAGTAATTAAACTATTCCTACCAACAACAAACCAATGTTCTCCTTCTCACTTCATCATCCAAGCTGCCACAAATTCGGCAACGATGCACAAGAGCATTGCCCACTTATTGAGCTGCATTTCATTCATCTTAACCATCCCTCCAACTATACAATTTACAGAAATATGCCCTCCCTCTAGTTTAATCCCTTCATCATCATCATCTTCCTCCTGAACATCTATTGCTAATAAATTTTCAAGTTCAGCCACATTCATCTACAGAACGATGTTTTCATGCTTAAGAGTGTCCCTTTCACACTTCAAACTACTGATAAGGTCCACAACCCTTGGATCTAGCAAATCATCGTCTCATTCCCCAAATTGACATCTTTTACCCTATCAAATCAAATCGGGAAAATAATTTATTTTTAAAATTAAAAAAAGGCAAATATGTGGAATTCATCTTACCTTAGTTTTGGAACAGTTTGAGAAACGCCGACCAACATTCACCGGAGTTGTAGCTATAAATTGACTGGCAGCCATGTCGCAGTGACAATTCTTTCTTGACCAAAAGGATGCACTCGACCCTTGACTCATTTTCCTTTAACTGTTTGAGTAATATTGTTTGGAAGTAAAAATTGGGGTTGAAATGTGATCAGTTTTATTTTGAGATGAAAGGTGAAATGGGTAGTTTAAAATGGGTCAAATGGATTAATTGAGCGGGTCAAAAAAATGGTTGAAATATAATTAATTTTATTTTGGTCATATGGACGGTCAAATGGATAATTTTAAATGGGTCAAATGGGTAATTTCAACTGGTCAAAAAATGTATGGTTAGGTATAGGTCACCTGGACATATTGTAATTTACTGAACAACACGAGCTATCTTCCATCAACCACTAGTCATCGATAAACTTCTTTAATAGTCTATAAACCCTGAACCCTAACCCCAACCCTGGACATTCAACATAAATCAATAGACTTCCTTAATGGGCGAGTGTCAACTTGAGGTTTCGTCCTCAACTCTTATTGCGGCCGAGGGTAAACTAGTGGTTGAGAATTCATTAAAATAAGGATTGCACCACGTTCGAACTTGTTTTTTTTTGATTTTATAACATATAATCATCTTATTAAACATCATAAAATATTTAAAGTTATTATACATGACAGTGTATTTCATACCATTAAGAGTTGGCCATTCTAGAACATGTAACAACTCAAAAAGCAAAACCTCTAAGTATAAGAGTGATGTCTAGTGAAGGTTGTCAACAAGTAATGCCTCTAAGTATGAATGTTGTATATTGAATATTGGTTTGTAATATCAACATGTGTTGATATTAAGCAATGCTATGATTATGTTGTAATAATATTAATTGACTATATAATAAAAATTATTTTCACCAATTATAGGCTTAGGTTGATACCGATATAATTGCTACCTTATAGTAATCCATTTTATCCAATTCAAATTTTGCAATTTGTTGAATTAGATGTTTACAACTTTAAGTTATTCATAAATAATTGTCATTTTTGATATAAGGTAACTAAATTAATACTTTTGTCACACCCCAAACCTGAGGATGCGTGGCTGGCACCTGGTGCCATATTTGGCCCGGGAGTACTTCTCTATAACTGTGAACTCTAGAGGGGTAACCCTCAAATTAGGACGATGAGGCCTACCTTAAAAATCAAGGCAAATAAGGCCATCATGAATCTCTACAACCAACAATACCAAACTATCATGTACACAGGGTTGGCAAGGCCACAATACTGATATACAAAATATACAGGACTCATCTACAACTCTCTAAAGATAGCTGAACTGTATTATGGTCGGGACAGGGCCTCGACCCACCTATCAAACCAGTATATATAAAATAGACTCTAAAGTCTAGACCTGGTAACCTCGAGGAAGTGAAATTTACCAACCAAGCTGATGTTTGACTCTGTCTACTAGGAAGGTCTATCCAGCTGTCTATCAGGACCTACAGACATAAAATGTAGCGTCCCCGACAAAACGGACGTCAGTACGAAATAATGTACAAAATATGTAAGGCACCAGAATAACTGAAAGCTGAAACTGAACTGATCATATAATAACTGAAAGTAACTGGGAGTCAAAGATAATCTGAATATATGATTACCTGCTGATAGTGACTCGACTCTATCAATATAGTAAGTAAAATAGATGTCCAACCCTATAAGGCTCGGTATGTGTAACTGCTCTGCCGTAGTAGGCTCATTCAATGGCACTCAGCCATACTAGGCTCTATTTCGCGGCTATTCTAGGATCGCTCATAGGCACTCAGCCATAGTAGGCTCGATATATAACTTACAATCTGACCAGAGGTTGCCCAATAGGGGCCTGCCCACCAATTATAGCTCAGTGGTGGTGAAAATACTGTAATATTGTGTGTGTGTGTGTATATATATATATATATATATAATCTCTAATCTCTTGACTGGAAGAAGACAATACTTAACTGAATATAAAGTCCCAATAAGGGAGAATACTGTAACTTATGAGACTAGGAGAATGTACATAAATTTAGGAATATGAACTTCTCTTTATGTCTCGTTATCAAACACATGTAGTTATTAGATCATGCCAAAATGAAGGAAAGATTTAGCCTTAACATACCTTAACTCCGTTGAGTCCTTAATACCTTACAAGCAATTCTTCAAAAAACTCAACTCAATCTACTATAGCATAAGGAGATTCAAAATTAGTGCTAAATCCGCAACTTAAACAAGTAGCTCATTTATGTAAATTAGGGCAGCATCTTTCCTGTAACAAGGGCCTCCTCCAATACCATATACCAAAAACAACAACAAGAGCAATTCAATAAGAACAACATCAACAATAGGGTACAAAATATTTCATTAACAAGTCATCAACATATCACGATGAGCGGCAAGCTCGGATTGAATCCCTTTAGCACCCTTCAACCCCATTATAATTCATTCTTGAACTTATAATATATCTAATATAATAACCAATACCTTTTAAAGAATTTCCAACCTTGTACTAAATTTTAAAGTTACCTGAAATAGCCCAACACAAGATAATATCACTGTCGAGAACTTCCAAGTGTTTTATAGTCATTTCCTTTTCTAGTTACCAATTTCCTCAACAAGATTGACATGTAAATCAACATAATCATACTAAAAATATCATAACCAACTTATTTTCCATAATTTCCAGCCACTTAAAGTTCATAAGAAATCAATCCATCAAGAACGATAACATCTCAAGCTAATCCAAGTATTATTCTGTAGTTTATCATCCTAACAACTTAACCAACATACAAGCAAGCTTAAGCACAATTAGTAGATTGTTATACTCTCCTTAGACAGTAGCAACAACTTGAAATTTCATCCAAACACAGCCCACAATTATCCTCAATGACAACACAACCTCAAAAAGGTGTTGTTCTTCACTAGAACTAACTTTTGATGTTGAATATTGTGTAATCACTTTGGAATCATTTCAAACCCTTATGGTATATATTTAAGAGGGTTAGTAGGAGTGTAGGGACGAGGTTGGGTCAAAAAATGAGAAATAAAGGTCCTCCAAATTATTTTTAAAGTGAAGTAGGTCGACCATAGCCTAAGTGGGTCCCATTAGGAGTTGCTTGTGCAGTCTCGTAAAAATACAAATATCTCTATACTCCGATGTTGTATCTACAAATGGTTAAATGCGTTAGAAACTAGACTCGTAGATCTTCAATTTGTTATGTAAATCACCCCGTATTTTCAAGTATATTGGGAGAAAAACTCATCTATATTTGGCCTAATGTTCAACACATTTATGAATAGCTCATAATATAACCTCTTTATAGTGTTAAGCACCCTAGTCTCACCTCAAAAGTACATGTTATAATATTCCCAACTTGTCGACTTTCAGCGAAACTTATTTTCTTCAATTTGTTTAGCTTCTAAGCCTTCCAACCCTCTTGGTACTTGGCATTCGTGATCTTAAATATTTGTAACCACCACGGTAACATGATTAACTTACTTTATAAATTTTTCAAAGATGATCTCATTTCTGAGCTTACATCAATTGACTTACAACGTACTCTTACGTACAAAACATAGGGTGTAATATCATTTCCCTCTTTGGAACATTTGTCCTCGAATGTTGACTGATGCGCTTATTAGTCTAATAAATTATAGCTCTTACAAATACTTTATTGTTGTCCTTTCCATCTATGTAACTATTCTGTGAATAAATCCAAAGGCCAGGGCATTCTCCCCTTTAGGCCTCTCTCTCACACCATGACTTGTGGTAGAAATTCTTTCAATCTTGTAACTGTTGTTACCTTATGTCATGCAACCTGTACGACTTTGTCCTTGTATCTGCACGTATGTGACTCTTCTCTCCTTTGTCCTCCTGCTTTTAGCCAATCTCCAGGCCTCATTTTGTGAACATATATAGAACTATGACAAGTTGTCCCTCTAGGAATCTATAGGTGTACTAAAGTTCTTCGCTTGATACTTGTCGAACTCGACTATTGCTATATCTTGTTTCATAGCCTCGGTTAGCTATGCTTATGGATTTACTATATCTAGGTAGCTTATACTATACCATAACACTTACTTCGATTTATTATTGCCAAGGTCTGCTACCCAACTCCAAGTTACTCTCTCGCTGCTTATCCTATATGTATAAATTTAAGTCCCTTAATGCTTCCTCATTACTGTTCATCTTAAGAATGACAGCCTAATCTCATCTCATATTTTGGAACTTTTATCCATCAATTTTTTGTTCTACTTAATGTTTATCTATAATCTGCCACTGATAATTTGAAACCTGTTATGTAATATATTGTCACTAGGGCTCACGTCTTATCAGGGAACATCTGGAGTTATTTGCCTGATCCACTTAGGGAATATACTATACTTCAATAACCATATTTCATAGCATCTCAACGTGATTCACCTTGTGGGGGTATTTTAATCCTATACAATTCATGAAATCCCTTTTCTTTGAATCATTACCCAATCAAAGTCCTAAATGTTATCCTCTTATCTATCACAATTACACCATTATTCTACCACTAGGGCAGCATTCCATCTCTTATAAATGCTCCTAGTCTTAAACTCCCCTGAGTTCATTCAGTCTATACTAAGCTTTTTATAACTTATGGAAACCATCCACTCTCTTGTTTGATGGGTTTAATCTTGAGGACTTACCTATTCTCATCACCTTCTCACTCACTTTTTCTTATCCTTACTCATGTCTACCTAAAACCTTGTCGCTCTACCATACTTTAGCTTGCGACCTACACATATCTATTTATACTACTCGCAACCTTCCTTTAACTTGCTAGCACCATATATTTCCTTATGTTATTTTGAAACCTCAAGCGAGACATCACATCGTCTCTAACTCTTCTTTACTCTCTTAACTAGACCTCTCTGTACCTGGAAACCATAGGCTGGAAGATATGCCACTGACGACACCACTATCATTTCTTGATACAGAATCGCGACGCTTCGAGCCCTCTATCTGATATTTGAACTATTCATAACGTTCTGTACTTGAGTATCTCGTACTTTATTTGTCTTCACCTTACTTACCTTTAAATCTCGCATCATACCTCCCCTACTTTCATAACCTCCCTTCCACATATGTGGAATTTACATCCACACCTTAAAGCTCTACTATAATACTTGCACCTCTGGTGCATACACAATCCAACGAGAGCTTCATACTAACTTCTTATGAGGCTGGTACTCTCTAACTAGCTTTATCGTAGAGCCATTATAGAATATGGCCATTGCATTATTTCTCTTGTACCTATGATATTAAGAGTGATTCGGCAATGTTTTGAATCACGATTTTTATAATTATCTTGATCTAATAATCAAACTCCTAATTTAATTAGCTGATGTAACTCGTTAGTTTCCTCTTCTCTCTCAGCTTTTAAGTAGGCTTAAGCTATCTTCTGATCTGCGACTCAGGGTATTAGTTATTAATTTAGCCTTTCGTGGATGCTATGGAACATCCATGATATAATCTTCTAATAATTCAAGCCTTTGTGTGTGACGTGAACTCAATTCTTTCTTTTAACTTATATTAGAGTCTCATATAGTTGTTTAAATGTCAATATATGTGCTGCATGGATAATACTCTGAAATATTAAGTGCGTTCATAACGTAACTAACTCTGGGTCGTAGATCGAAAAAATTCCTTTCGTTCCATCTCAGTTCTCTTTAAACATAAGCAATTACTTTTCCTAGACATTCTACCACTTGCTGCATAAATTCTTGGCTTATCTTAGTGCCCACACATATTGGAGCAACTCATATGATCACGAAAATTACTTTTGATTTTTTTTACTTCCCATTCATTAGCCACGATAGGTGACCCTTTCTTATGAAGTGTAGATAATGTGGTACTAAGACTATTGTTACAAGATCATTTCTTTTTCTAGTTACTATGTTTAGGTTGAAACCTTCTTCCTTATTTCCTCAGCTAATCTTTCGGTTTAGTACTTAGGGAAGACCCTCTGACTCTTGTAAAGCTGCAAGCTTATTGCATCATATACCCGACAGAATTTTCGATGTTCTTACTCTCCTATAATTATTCTTAATTACTTACCGAAGTTCCCTTATGCTCGTAGGGTTACTTCCGAACTCAAAGTTTGGTTGTCTCCCCATTTTTTATATTCGTAACACTTATACAATACCATTAACTATCCCAACTCTTATCTGAATATTTTTCAAGGATTACGATCTCGTATATGCGAGACTGAATTACTTATGCTGGGCTTCACTATGTTTATCTTGCACGATCAGCTGATTTATCTATGACCTCTTGTTTATCCATAACTAGACTCTTCCTGAATCAACTACTAACTACTCGTAGGTCCATTCTCACATCTATATCCCATATACTCTCTCTTAAGTTATATCCTTTGTCTTAACTTACCACTCGCACTAACTCGTTATGTATCCATTCACACTTATTTATCAATAACATCCTGGTCGGGAAACCTTACTGCATTTTCCTGGCGTCGTGCTTGCATAATGTTTTGGGGCCCTAACATATCTGTAGGATTTGAATAAGCACAGTCTCATGCCTTTCACATTTTTATCGCATTCTTTCTTTACCATTCCATAGTTACATGAACCATATAACTCCGACTTAATACCATATCACACAGTCTTCCTTCCTTTAGGGGAGTACTAGCATTTAATGCTCTGAAGTTTTACACAGATGTTTTACCTCTTCATCTTCGGTGTCTTTTTCCATATATTTTTCTTTATGACCCTTACTCGCCTTGCAATAACCCTTCTTGTACCAGTAATAACTGAATTTCTTACGCGCGAGGGTGACGCCTAGTGTAACTAGCACACTTAGTGCCTTAAGCTTAACTCCGTTCACAGTGCTTGCTTTAGGGAACCGTCTTCCTGAATGACCTTTAAAGGTAATTCTTCTGTCGTCCATTCTATTATTGCCGCAACGTGGTGTCTGAAATTCCCACGATATCAACTATTATCAAATCCTCTAGTCCCTAATTCACGTTCGGTATTATCTTGTTTACTAGCCCATGCTGATCTTTATTACTCTAGGGGCCTAACTTAGCCATTTCTCGAAGTGAGGATATGACTTTATGGCTTATAAAGTTTTATTGTCTCAAGGTCTGTCACCTCTTTTCTTTTCCTTCACTTGACTATAGACTCTATCATCCTATCATATTTTAATTTACCATTATCACCCATTTATCACATCTTATCCATAGTGCTTCATTTACTCTCTTCTTATTCTCATGCTAACATTTATGTCTATCACTTTATTCTGAAACCTTCAACAAAACATTATTTCCCCCTTTTTTTGGCTCCCCTTGCTCCATCCACTAGCTCTTCGGGTCGCCTAACATCCTCACTTTACTAGGAACGGGAGCCATACTAAGGTAAATATTCATCCCTTCTAGGATTCTGGTGCCTATCTTCTAAAATTTATGAACATTCTAGTATTCATATATGACTGTACTATTTACAGTGCATCACCTGTGTGTCTCACAAGGAGAACTATTATCATATTTACAATATCCTTCGGAAATGTCATCTAATGCTAACAATCCATCCCCAGCTGCATCCTGATATCCCATCCTTCTCTTAAACTATATCGGTTAGCTCCCATAAGGCATAGCTAAGATAGGTATGACCAATTGTACATACCTTTGTTACTGTTGAAGGTAACTTAGAATGCTTATATTTCGCTGCCTGAATTGTAAATACTGATAATCTCCACTAACTGGGTACCTCGTACCCTCCTTCACCTTGCTTCTGTTACTTGTTGAAACTTATACTTTTGCCTTCATACTCCCATGGCCTCCTATTCACGGGGTGTTTTTGATATTCCCATCTAAAGAAAAAAGGTAAAGCTAATGATTCTGCTCCTTCTACGGTAACACGATCATTCCAAGGAGCCTTGTCACAACTAAGGATTTCGAAGAGAAGTACCCTTCCGCTAATCTCCGCACGTGGGCTGTTGGCATGTATCCTTATTCTATCCGTCCTTCCAACATTCCTGTTGTAAAGGAAGACTGCCATTGCCAAGACTTAAACATCATCGCTCATGACTTGGCGGAGTAGATAACTTTACCCAAGAAGGGTTTCACGTATGTTTATGCGTATCCTTTCACTTTGGGGCCATTTTCTTTGAGCGGGGAGCTTGACTCTATTATCATGGAGTTCTGCATCCATTACCAGGTATGCCTAGCACAAGTAAGTCCTTCTGTGTGGAGGATTGTTGCTTGTCTTTGGTGTCTATTTCAGGAGACAGGAGATGAGATAACCCATGCTCGATTAATGAACCTTTATTCCCCTAAGATCTTCCACGGAGGAATGATAAATTTCAGCAAACGTGGCCACCATGCTCTGCTAACTAGCATGGATGATGACAATGACCATGGGTGGATGGAGGTTCATTGCAGTTGCCACCAAGGACATCATTCTGGCCACGACTCTATCCTTTCCGGAATTGTGAAACCGTACTCATAAGTTCATCGTTTGTCTCTTCTTCTAGTTAAAGATCACCCCATGTTGTTACTGATTCCTCTTCTTTCATGTATTTCAGCAACACGATGGACTCCATTGAGGGTTTAAGGCTTGGACCAATGGCTCCAAAAGATTTTAGATGTCTCTATGCCCGATACCCGAATGTGGAAAGAAGTAGCCCTTAAATATGGGTGGAAGGCCAAAAATCATGGTAGGTTGAACTCATCTTGTTTTCCCTTTCATATAAGAAAGTTGATTAACCTTTTTCTCTTGTTGAATTCAGGTCTACCCCAAGGCTCAGTTGTCGTCCTCGAGGAGGACGTTTTGGCTAATGCTGCTGATGCAACAAGGCTGTTGCAGGAGACTTTTGCCCGAACAGGGGTCTCCAAGCCTGCTTCTGGTGCAAGTGCTTCTTCTCGGAGTTCTCGACCGGAGAAAAAGCAACAAAAAAGACGACTCTCCTTCGCGACAGGGAAAAAAATAAAAAAGCAAAGAATGTGGCACTCGAGCCATCCCCGGAATTGTGGTAATGAGCGCCGCGCCTGAGTTGATCACAAAAACTATCGTGATCGATGATGATGAAGGAGCCAGTGATGAGGAGGCTTCTCTACATAGAAGACGATAACCTTTATCAGCTCAACATAATGCTTAACCTATTGAGTTAGTTACACCAACCGAGGACGATACCTCGGCGCTCTAGGGAGAATATGATATAGTGGAAAATGCTTACTTCCACTTCTAAATCCCAATTGTCGTTTTCGGTACCGTGTGGATGAGTATCGGGTCTCTTATCTTCGGTTAACAAGCAACCAACAACGAGCACTGCATTTGCCACAACCGCTTCTTAACCTACAATGCCATCAGCTTCATCCCCTTCTTCACCAACTCTATCTTTGCCACCAGCAACTGCTACATCATCTCCACCGGTTGTAGTTCCTCGAGAAGAGAATGTCCCTCTTCCCCAATCCCCAGTTCATGGGAGTTTGGGGGAAAATTATGCCCCTTCCAAAGATCCCCAAAGGAGAAGGAGCGTCACCCTCTCGGTCTCCACCGGATGCCATCTGTTATCCTTCCTTGTGGAACTTGCTAATTATCTGAAGCCAAAGCCTTTGGATTTAGAAAAAATAGGGATAAAATACAAACTCTCTTGGGAGAATGTTTGTTGAACAATACCATGCACAACGCAACAGCGGTATAGCCTTTGTTTCCTTTGTTGTTTCTTCTATCTTTGTTATGGAAAGGTTTTGAGTTTTTATTTTTGTTTGCAAGGCCAACTCCTTGCTTCTGAGGGCCTTCAAAGGCTGATTCATGATAAGGAGGAACTTACCTCCAAGCGAGATCAACTTTTGGCCGAGCGAGATAAGATTGTTAGTCGCCTTTCAGAACTGGAAGTACGAGCTGCTGAGGCTGTTGAGTTGGAGGCTCAGTTGCAGCAAAGTGAGAAAGAAGTAGTGACCCTTATCCAGGAGGTTGCCCCGTTAAAGGCACAATTTGTAGAAACTAGGGCCAAGTGGGTTGAAGTCCATAATGTCATTTTTGCTGCATCCGATTGTGAGGTTGCCTCTACAGAAAGTTTGAATAATTTGGAGGCAACCTTAAACTCAAAAACTAAAGAAGTTACTGTTATCGAGGCAAAGTATGCCCGATTGGAATAGAAGCATAAGAGGACCATCGAGCACAATAGAGTTTTTAGTTCCACTGTCCGCGACCTTGATGTCAGCCTTCGGGCCACTAGATCTGTGCAGGATAACCTTTCTGCTGAGGTTGACTGACTTAAAGAAGAACTCCAACATCAAGCGACTTCCCTCGTTGTCGAAAAAACATATGCTATGCATAGCATGGGGAGAAAAACCTTGGAAGAGGCCAAAGCGGATGTCATTGACGTTGATGCCAAAATCGCTAAGGCCCGCGAGTTGGAGTCAACTTCTAAAAGGGGTCTTCCGGTCCGGCCCAATGCTCCTGACTCTTCTGATTCCGGTTTTGAGTTCTCATAAACTGAAGAAAAAGCGGAAGGTGATGATGTTGAAGACCAAAATGGTGAAGGTCAAGGTATTGAGCCGGCGGATCCACCCACTTCTCCTGGGGGCGCAGATGCCTCTTTTCCTTCGAGTTCCGGAGATACAGTAGCTTAGTTTTTACTTTTTTTTTTCTTTCTCAAACTTTTGTACTTGTGTTGTTTGGCACATTTATTGTGAATAAAAGCATCTTTTTGTTCAAGTATCGTGCATGTTTTCTTTTTGCGTCCTTTTTGTTTAAGTATTCGTACAAGTTTTCCATGCCGGGATATGTATGGCTTCGGGTGTATTTTTTGCCCGGTATTATTTGGATTCCGAGCATAAGTTCTTCCGAAATCAAGCCTTTAATGTAAGGGTTTCATAAGAGAGGGCCCTCTTATGTTTACTATGCTCTTGAAAATGACGTCTCATGTTCATTACGACACCAACATTTGAAGTACTTGTTTAACTTTCAAATAATAAAATCAATTCATCGTTCAGACAAGAAACAAGATAGAAATAAAGGACTTTACTTTATTCCTTCCATTTTCAAAAGTACATAAGCATTTGTTGTGCTAAAAAGAAATTACCATTTCTTGTGGCTAACTTGTACAACTTGTTTCTATGGGCCTGACCGCGCAATCCCCGGTCCCGTTTATGCAACTATGTTTCTGGGTTTCATATTCCAGTCGATGTGGCAGTCATTGTTGTTGTATCTTCATATTATTCCCCCCAAGTATTCGAATGTGAAGAATGCGAATTTGAACACTGGAAGTTTTTTGCACCTTTGAGGATTCCACTAGTGAATTGCTCAAAAAACTTCAGTTTGATAACAAACTTCACTTCTCATTAGGAATTTATGCTATCGAGCCAAAGATTACCTAACAATCCTCCAATAGCTTGCACTTGTGAATGGTCGGATAATCTTTATTTCCCGGTAGGAACTTTGCTACCAAGCAAAAGACTATCTAACCGCTCTGTAGCGGTTCTTTGCTTGTGTGCCTTGTCATTTGAAGGTTTTATTTTTTCTACTGAAGCTTCCTTCATAGTATGATTTCCATTGCTACCTCATTAAAAACCTTTCCAGAAAAACCAAATTGGGAAAAAAACTCAATGAAGGGAAAAATAGTGCAGCACATACTTTCAGTATAGGCGAGGCTCATCAACAATATTATCTCTTGTGGTGTGCCACATTCCAGTTGCTTGGCAAATTTTCTCCGTCTTGATTTTCTAACTTGTATGACCCTTTCCCGGTGACAGCTAAAACCTGGTAGGGGCCTTTCCATGTTGGACCTAGCTTCCCCGAAATGAGCTCCTGGGTGTTCTGAGTTACTTTTCTTAAAACCAAGTCTCCTTCTTTGAAATAACAGAGGTTCGCTCTTCGATTGTAATATCTTTCTATTCTTTGCTTTTGGACTGCCATCCTTATGTGCGTCAAGTCCCTTCATTCATCGAGCAACTCCAAATTGACCAACATTGCTTTATTGTTTGTTTTTTCATTCCCCCGGAAATATCTCAGTGTAGGCTCTCCTATTTCCACCAGGATCAGGCTTCTGCTCCGTACATAAGAGAGAAAGAGTCTCCCATGTTCTCGAATTGGTTGTTGTCTAGTACGCCCATAGTGCTCATGGCAGCTCTTCGGGCCATTTACCTTTAGCTGCGTCCAATTGCTTTTTGAGATTTTGTATAATCACCCTATTGGTTGATTCGGCTTGACCGTTTGCGCTCGGATGATAAGGTTGTCACTGGATATCTCTTTTGGTATCCCAAATCTGCAAATTATATTCTCCCACAAGAAATCTACCACTTCGCGTTCGCCGATCTTTTGATATGGACCTGTTTCAACCCACTTAGAAAAATAGTGAGTTAGAATCAAAAGAAACCTTACCTTACCAGGGGCTGGTGGCAGTGGAATGACTATATATCTATCCCCCACTTCATGAACAACCATGGTGACAAAACTAAGTGTAGTTGTCGCGCCCCCTTTTTCCATCGCGGAGTCCAGGTTTCGACATTCATTGGGAACAACTCATTTCCTTTTGGGAATTGGGTATTTGAATTTGAAGAGTCTCCACCTAATGGATTAAGGTGCGTTAGGGCACCTAGAGCAACTAACTCATATAACTAGTTTGCATTACCAGAGATTAGGGTAAGGGCTCGAAATAACCTTGAGGGGAAGATGTTAGGCACCTCTCGCGGTCCACATTGGTGAGTCCTGGCCGAACTCAGTTATGTGAATTAGTCATAAGCAGTCTAAGCACACATTTGCAAATAAAAGAAGTTTAGGTAGTCTGAGCACACATATGTAAATAAAGGAAGGGAAGTCCTAGGTTTGTTAGCATATAGGATCACATCTGTACAATACCCGGTAAGCCTTCCTCAAATAGAAGGGTTACACGTGCCATTAGCGCACAGGTCATCATATCCTCTACTACCTAGTTACCCTCCCCTTGGTCATAGCCTAAAGTGTCCTAACTATCTTAAGATGTATCCTATGCGTGCACTACCCGTCCCTTTACTTATATAGTCTGGAGGTATTTGGGACTTCTAGTTAAGGTGTGGTCTAGAATCTCCTACAGTAATTAAAAGGAGACACTCTAGGCGACATACAAAACATATAAGACTGGACCAAAGATAGAACAATTAAAAGGCTCACATTTTACCTCCACAAATAGAACAAGTAAGGGCACGTCTCAAACAACAAATTTCAAATATTTGAGAAAGAGCCCTAGAACAGGATATCTAGGTGAGCATGATAAGCAGAGAATATGCAATGCTGAGTTAAGGCAAAAGTGTTGAAGACCTATTCAGTTTGCCTACTGAATTTAGAACATGTTAAATCTGGGCAGTCACAATAAGTAAAGCAGTTTCATAGTTTATTAACCTTGATTACCTATAGGCTTGCCTAGGCGTGGATTAGCAGTAACATGTCATCTAAACATTAATGAAAGACCATAATTCTGAATCAGTAATTGATAGACAGATTTTTGTTTTTATTTAAACCTATATGTTGTCTAGGTGCTGAAGAAGGATCACAGGCATTACAAAATTGATTTCACACTTTCATCTCTAAGAGTATGATGTCTAGGTATTGAGATTATTTTTATGCATATTCCTTATAGGCTAGGTGACAACTGATTTTTACGTGTTCAAACTATAGGCATGGTTTTAAGTAAATGTAGTAAAAATCCTAGGAATATGGTCTCTAATGCACATAGAGCAGTTGTTGAACGTGATTATTAAATCAGAATTGATAAATGAACTAAGAACCAGGTTTTTAATGCAAGTAAGAGAATGTCGAATGGAAGTTTATAGAAGATAATGTAGTGATCCTATAAACATGTTTTCTAATGCACATAACATTCAGTAGGCATGGCTTCTAACTCATACAAATAGTCATAACAGTCCTATGAGCATGGTTTCTAGTGCATGTAGATAATCATAACAGTCCTAGGAGCATGCTTTCTACCTGATTCCTGCAAAAGATATAAAAAAGTCCCTCCCTTTTACTAATTTCCCCAATAACTGTTTACAAGAAATTATTATTATAGACCAATAGTGAATGAATTACATAAATAAATATAAACTATCTATAGGGAGCCTGAATTAGGCCAAAAGTAAACCTGGTGTTGCCAGGCCTTCAGAACAGTCTAAAATGCCAAGAGTCTCATAGCCAATGGCATGTCCTGGTATTTCAAAGTTCCCTAAGGACCTCGGGGATCCCGGGCAGTGCTCACACCAAGACCCTTTCTTAAAATAGAGAATTGGTTATGTGCAGTGTGGAAGGGCCAGCCCTGGTGTGCCCGAGTTCAGAGGAATCTCAAGGATTCCTAAGCAGTACACATACTAGAGGGGCATAACTTAAATAATCTAAGAGTAGAAGTGAGAGTGCTTGATATAAACAGTGTTGAAGTAAAACTTTCAATAGTGCAAAAGGTTTTCAGGAATAGACACAGTTTTAGAAAAAATGCTAAGAGTGAAAACAGTTTTGGAAGCAATTATGAGAAAACACACAATCACAAAAAAACAACTTAGAGCGCCCAGATTCAGAGCCATTTATTACTTGATTCTAAGTGAAGACAAACAGCTTTACAGACAAAGATTAGGGGGTTGGGGACTTAGAGAGCTCAAATCAGAAACACATAAACATGGATAAGAGGAGAAGCATATAGACTAGCAAGTACAAAGAACAAGTAGGAACTGATTGACATCCAGAACACAAAACTACTACTTCAAAGTGTTAACAAGGGAATCATGCTCGAAATTAGAATAGTAATAGGCAGTAAGACATAGAGACATGGTATGGGAGTAGTCATGTTGAGGACATGGGTCTATTACACATAATTAATCATGCCGCTTAGTATTAATCAAGTACACTAGGAGTCTATGATACTAACATGAGCATACTAGTTGAGGGAATAAACATGAACTCAAGTAAATATGTTGTCCAAGTATCATACAAGACAAGTGATACCCAGACATACTGATTACACACTTGAACAAGAGAGGGAAAAACTTAAGCATGCTGAATAAAGCAGTAAACAAGAAGGGCAATTAAATACATAAGCCATTAAATTAGTGCAGAAGGAGACATAGATTAACAGACATGGAGCACATAGAGTTTAGTTTCAACAGTCTAGCCTTGGCTTTCAACCGGCTAGACAAGCAGTTAGCACAAGTAGCAGAGAGAGAAGAGAGAATTTGTGTGTGTGTGTGTGTGTTTTGAACTAATTGTTCGTGTGTTGAGAGGTAAAACAAGAGTGTACATATAACACTTTAGGAGTAGAACAAATAAGGAAAAAGAATCAGAAGCCCGTCAATTAGGGACAATCACAGAATTATATAATCAAATCACATAAAGGGGTTCAGAATAGACCCCCTTAATTAGGGGTAATTGATTAACGGTAACAACAGGGATTTAACTAAGGAAAGGAGTCCAAATCATACCAAATAAGGAATCAGTAAGAATCCTAAAATTATACGGGCAATCAATTAAGGCAGAAGACCAGTTAAAGTCATAAACAAGGAAATAAATTAAACCTATGCACTCGAATCTTAACAGAGTAAAGTAATCAGCAAAACCTTTAAAATAATACTGATTTCCGGAAAGAATTACTCAAATTCCATAAATAGAGATTAAACTAAGTAAGACCTCACAAAAAATATAGAACTTAGCCGGAAAAGCAAGTTCGAACCCTAACAAAGATTAATTAGGGAAAAACCACAAAAATACTGGATTTAACAAGGAAAAATATTTAAGTCCAAAAGATAGAGTAAACTAGCACGACTGTATCACAAAAATACCCAAAATCGAAGCAAAGATTGAAGGAACCACATAGAATCAACTAGGGTTTACATATTCTTGCACAAATCAGTCAAGAAGACGAAAGAATAATTAATCAAGCACTTAGAAGTCAGAAAAACCTTTGAAAAATAACTTGGGATGAACCCTAGTTTAGGAAGAGTGATTAAAAATCGGAATAATCAAACAAAGATTTTTTAAGGGAAATCACATAATAACATTCGAATCATCTGAGATCTGTAAAGATCTAAGAAGAATCGACAGTAACGAGCTAGGGTTTTCAGAAAAGTAGTATAGATGAGAGAATAGGTCAAGAACCCATAGATCCGTAATAAAACAAGAAGAAGTTCTTACTCACAGACGAAAAATGGTCCGAGACAGGATGATAAACAACGTTTCAAACCGGAACCAGTTGGGGTTCCCTTGAAATCTTCTCAAAGACATAAGAAATCGAAGAGCCATGGCGTGTAGAAGACCAGGTCTGGTCGGAGAAGACATAGAAGCACCATAGGAGGGGATCACGCCGGTGACGGCGTTTTAGGGTTAGGGTTAGGTTGAGATGGAGTTTGAGACGAGGGAGATGATGATAGCGGGTAAGGGAAAGAATGATAGGGTTTGGGTAGTTTAGGGAGGTTAATCAAGGTAAGGATAATCATGGACCATTGATGGCGGGGGTAGGCAAATTGGGCCAAAAGGGGTTTGGGCTAATTTTAAAAGGGTTTTGGGTTGTTTTTAAAGCGTTCATGTCTGAAAATAAAGGGGCTATTTATTAAATGCCCAAACAATTTATAAAAAATATTTTATAAAATAATTAACTGATTATAAAAATAATTTTCATGCATAGAAATATTTTAAAAATAATTACTCAATATTTTAAAAATACAATGAACCATTTTATAGTAAAATAATGCAATAATGTACACACGGGCTATAATTGCAAAGTTATTACAATTGTAACCAAAAAGTATAAATCTAGCTATTTGTTAAATAATTTGAACTTAATATCACTATAAATAGCAAAATTGGATCATGAAATGCAGTAAGATCGTTTGTGATGCAATTTTGTAATTGTTTATATAAATAAAATACTGGAATTAATTTTAAAATGTAGAAATTATGGAAAAATATCAATTAATGTTAATGCATTGTTTTGAAGATATATATGCATTTTGAAAAATAATATAGGGAAAATTGGGTATCAACAGTTGCCCATCTTTACCCGGGAAGGATGAAAGAGTTGTCGGATAAAGATATGATGGCCAATTTTAACTAAGCGGGATGGCTTATGAGATTTAGGTTGCACTCTAATTTCTGAGCTGCCTACATATCCCTGGTTTTACAGGAATCAGGTCGTATGTAGTTTCGAATTCATTGGCGGAATATACCGATGAAGTCATCACACGAACTAACATGAGATTTCGGGATAGGTGAAAGGATGGTTACGATGAGCGGTCAAGTTTGAGATAGTCGAAAGGATCAGAGCGGGATTTCTCATGTTGGGATAACTCACCTGTAGATAAAAAATACTACAAACATATATTTGTGCGGGAATTTAAACATGATACAGATTCCCTTCAGACCATGAGAATTGTCTTCGGACGGTGCAGATGACGTCCTTAGACTATGATGTCATCAGCCATGAATTGTGAGATAGGAGATTCGCAGGCCATGAAATGATGTTCTCAGGCCATGAGGATAGTGCCTTTGAACCATGACGCCTTTGAATAATGATATGCAAATTTGAGAGATCCTCAGGCCATGGCATGGTGTCTTCCGGCTATGAGGATGATGCCTTTAGACAATGATGCCTTTGGACAACTTGGCGATATTTCAGCCTATGAGATGCAATAATGTGATGCTAAAATCAACAAGACAAGTCTTAGTCTTGTGAGGTTGAGGACAGAGCTCAGCCCGAAAGAGGAGCAAATAGATAGTGCCGGAATAGAGCAACATTTATGCAAGGAGGGACAATGCTTAGTCCCATGAGAAGGTAGTGCTTAGCCTTATGCGAATATGGAGGCAGGGCTTAGCCTCATGCAGATGGAGACAAAGCTTAGTCTCATGCAGAGAGAAGGCAGTTCTTAGCCTTGTGCAGATATAGAGGCAGGACTTAGCCTCATGCACAATTCGGGACAGGGCTTAGTCCCATGCAAACGGAAGGCAGTGCTTAGCCTTATGAAAAATGGAGGCAAGGCTTAGCCTCGACAAGATTCGGGACAGGGCTTAGTCCCATGCAAAGGGAAGACAATGCTTAGCCTTATACAAATATGGAGGCAGGGCTTAGCCTCATGCAAGATTCAGGACAGGGCTTAGTCCCATGCAAAGGGAAGGCAGTGCTTAGCCTTATGCAGATATGGAGGTAAGGCTTAGCCTCATGCAAGATTGGAGACAGAGCTTAGTTCCATGCAGAGGGAAAAGAGTGCTTAGCCTTATGCAAATATGGAGGCAGGGCTTAGCCTCATGTAAGATAGGAGACAGAGCTTAGTCTCATACAGAGAAAAGATAGTGTTTAGCCCAGATATGGAGGTAGGGCTAAGCCGCATGCACAATTCGGGACATGGCTTAGTCCCATGCAAACAGAAGGCAATGCTTAGCCTTATGTAGATATGGAGGCAGGGCTTAGCCTCATGCAAGGTTCGGGACAGGGCTTAGTCCCATGAAAAGGGAAGGCAATGCTTAGCCTTATGCAAATATGGAGGCAGGGCTTAGCCTCATGCAAGATTGGAGACAGAGCTTAGTCTCATGCAAGATGCGGGATAGAGCTTAGTCCCATGCAGATGGGAGGTAGAGCTTAGCCTTATGCAGATATGGAGGCAGGGATTAGCCTCATGCAAGATTGGAGACAAAGCTTAGTCTCATGCAAGATGCGGGACATGGCTTAGTCCCATGCAGATGAGAGGCAGAGCTTAGCCATATGTAGATATGGAGGCAGGACTTAGCCTTATGCAAGGTTCAGGATAGGGCTTAGTCCCATGCAAATAGAGGGCAATGCTTAGCCTTATGCAGTGAACAATTGGCAAATAGGAGTAGAGTATTTCTTAGTTGGAGATATATTCGGTGTCTGGTGGCCCGATTTATAGTGATTTTGTTGTGTGTATATATTTGTGAATGCTACTGTTACATCAGATATGCTTGCGCTCAAAGAAAAATTTGTAAGTTTTGTAAGGGGAGGTTGGTTCGTGCCTTCGTCTACTGGCTTTGCTCTGCTCCATTCCGGAGGCCTTGTTTGAGTTTTCTTGGGTAACACCTGGCTGTTACAGAAATAAAGTTTTCGAAAATATGCAATTATTGATGAAAATAGAGTTATTTTTAGGAATCATAGTGAAATATCAAGTAGTTTAGATGAACTGATGACTGTAACATATTTAAGAGACATTACAACTTTCTTGTATTAGAATTTTGAGGATCCTCCTCAAAATTCTACCCTAGTTTGGTAAATGATCTTTCGGCCGTTTGCGAGTGATGAAACTTGTTGGACCTTCTTCAGAATTTTGAGAATCCTTCTCAAAATTTTGAGAATCTTTCCCAAAATTCTGCCCCAGTTTCTTAACCAATTTCTGACTTCCTGACATGTCATGGTTTCGGCTGGACTTGCTCCAGAATTTTGAGGGTCCTCCTCAAAATTCTTCCCCAGTTTCGGGTTATGAGGGGAAATGAAAATTTTATTATGATATGACCGAACCCATAGGGCTGCCTATGTATCCCCTCTTAAACAGGAATCAAGTCAAGCGTAGTTCAATTACATCATGTGAATGCGAAACATCTAAGCATAGTATCTTTTGACTGCGTCTGAATTGATTAGTTTTGGCTAGACTTCTCCGTCCATTTCTGCAAGTATGAGTGCTCCTCCTGTTATCACCGTGTGAACCATGTAGGGACCTTGCCAATTGGGTGAGAATTTCCCTTTGGCCACATCTTGATGTGGGAAGATCTTCTTCAGCTCCAGTTATCCTGGTGCAAACTGTCTTGGTTTGACCCTTTTGTTGAAATCTATAGAAATTCTATTATGATAAAGCTGGCCGTGACATACTGCGTTCATTCTTTTCCCATCTATAAGGGTCAATTGCTCATAGCGGCTCCTTATTTATTCTGCATTGCTGAGTTCAGCTTCTTGTATGATCCTTAAAGAAGGAATCTCTACCTCGACTGGGGTGACAACTTCGGTACCATAAACCAGTAAGTACGGAGTTGCCCCAGTTAATGTGCGGACTGTAGTGCGGTACCCTAACAAGGCAAAGGGTAACTTCTCGTGCCATTGTTTGTGGTTTTCTACCATCTTCCTTAGTATCTTCTTGATGTTCTTATTAGCGGCTTCTACGGCTCCATTCATCTGAGGTCTGTATGTTGTGGAGTTATTGTGCTTGATTTTGAAAGTCTCACACATGGTTTTCATTAGATCACTATTGGGATTGGAGGCATTGTCAGTGATGATTGATTCTGGAACTCCAAACCCGCAAACAATCCAGTCACGTACAAAATCTGCCACGACTTTCTTGGTTACCGCCATGTAAGATGATGCTTCGGCCCATTTGGTGACATAATCAATCGCTACCAAGATAAACTCGTGCCTGTTTGAAGCAGTGGGCTCAATCGGACCGATGACATCCATTCCCCAGGCGCCGAATGGCCAAGGTGAGCTTGTTACATTGAGCTCATTTGGCGGCACCTTTATCATATCAGCATGTACTTGACATTGGTAGCATTTTCGGACATACCGAACACAATCTGTCTCCATTGTCATCCAAATATAACCAGCCCTAAGAATATTCTTGGCCAGGACAAAATCATTCATATGCAGGCCGCAGGTCCTCGCATGTATCTCCTCAAGTAGCTTAGAATCTTCTTCTGCGTCGACACACCTTAGATATCACAAATCAGGGGTTCTTCTATATAGGTTTCCTCCACTATGGAAGAAGTGATTGGACAACCTCCGAAGTGTGCGTTTTAGAGTATGGTTCGCATGCTCCGGATATTCTCCTTTTGCCAAATATTCTTTGATATTGTGAAACCAAGGCCTCCCATCTGCTTCTTCTTCAACATGGGCACAATACGCCGGCTGATTATGAATTCTCACTAGGATGGGGTCAATGAAATTCTTGTCTAGATGTTGTATCATTGATGACAAAGTGGCCAGTGTATATGCGAACTCATTTTGAATTCTGGGCACATGTTTGAACTCAATTTTTGTAATTCTTTTCATCAATTCCTGTATGTGGTGCAAGTATGGTAGTATTTTTGTGGTCTTTGCAGCCTATTCTCCGTGAACCTGATGTATCAGATGATTCGAATCCCCAATCACCAGTAACTCTTATATATTCATATCGATGGCCAGATTGAGCCCCATAATGCAAGCCTCATATTCTGCCATATTGTTGGTGCATGGAAACCTGAGCTTCGCAGATACAAGGTAGTGTTAACCTGTTCCTGATACCAAAACTGCTCCAATGCCCACTCCTTTGAAATTTGCATCTCCATCAAAAAACATCCTCCAACCGTCGTATGCTTCAGTAATGTCCTCTCCTATGAATGACACTTCTTCATTAGGAAAATACATTTTCAAGGTTTCGTATTCTCCTCCCATAGGATTTTCAACAAGATGGTCTGCCAATGCTTGTCCTTTGACCGCCTTCTAAGTTACATAGACGATATTGTACTCACTTAATAGTAACTGCCATTTGGCTAATTTTCCTGTTGGCATGGGCTTCTGAAAGATGTACTTTAGAGGGTCCATCCTGGATATGAGATATGTGGTATGTGCATAGAAGTAATGCCTCAATTTCTGAGCCGTCTAAGTCAAAGCACAGCAAGTGCGTTTCAATAGAGAATATCGTGCTTCGTAAGGTGTGAACTTCTTACTCAAGTAGTATATGGCTTGCTCCTCTCTCCCTGTCATATCATGTTGTCCCAAAATACATCTGAAAGCTCCATCTAACATAGATAGATAGAGTAGCAAAGGTCTCCCAGGTTCTGGAGGGACTAGGACTGGTGGTGTGGACAGGTGCTCCTTGATTTTGTCGAAAGCCCTCTAACAATCTTTGGTCCAACTTGTTTCAACATCTTTCCTCAACATCTTGAAGATGGGTTTACATATGACTGTGGACTGTGCTGTGAGGCAACTGATATAATTGAGACATCCTAAGAAGCTCATCACATCCTTTTCGCTCCTTGCAGTCTATAACTCTTGAATTGCCTTAACTTTGGACGGGTCCAACTCAATCCCCCGATGGCTGACAATGAATCCCAATAACTTTCTTACGGGAGCCCTGAATGCACATTTTGTGGGGTTCAGTTTTAAGTTGTACCTCCTTAACCTGTCAAAGAACTTTCTCAAGTCTGCTATGTGATCTGCAGCTCTCTTGGATTTGATAATGACATCGTCAACATACACCTCTATTTCTTTGTGTATCATATCATGGAAGATGGTTGTCATAGCACTCATCTAAGTGGCTCCAGCATTCTTTAGACCAAAGAGCATCATCATGTAGCAGTACACCCCCATGGTGTAATAAAAGCTATTTTCTCTGCGTCTTCTTCATCCATCCAGATCTGCTGATAACCCGCGAAACAATCTACAAAGGATTGGATCTCATGCTTGGCGCAGTTGTCGATCAGGATGTGTATGTTTGGTAGTGAGAAGTCATCCTTGGGACTTGCTCTGTTTAAGTCTCGATAGTCAACATATACCTTGACTTTTCCATCTTTCTTTGGAACTAGTACAATGTTGGCCAACCAGGTTGGGTACTCAACTACCCTGAGGACTTTGGCTTTGATCTGCTTAGTAACTTCCTCTTTGATTTTCAGGCTCATATCTGGTTTGAATTTTTTGAGTTTCTGCTTCACCGGCGGACACATTAGATTGGTAGGCAGCTTGTGAGCCACTATGGATGTGATCAAACCGGTCATGTCATCATATGACCATGCAAAGATGTCCTCATACTCCTTCAAGAAACTAATGTACTCCTTCTTCTCTATCGGTGATAACTGGATGCTTATGTGAGTCTCCTTGACGGTTTCGGCGTCTCCCAAATTTATTACTTCGGTTTCGTCCAGGTTGGACTTAGGCTTATTCTCAAATTTCTCAACCTCTCTGACAACTTCCTCAGGTATTTCATCCTCTTCTTCTGAGTCACTATCCTTATGTTGCGTTGTCTCATTACATGTCATAGTCACCGGTTCATCAGGAAAAGTAATAATAATACTGTAGAAAGAAAATGTGAAAGATAATAATGAATAATAGGTAGCAATGCATTGATCAAATTTGAAAATATCCAAAATGAATACGGCTCGATGAATCGAGCAATCATTTTGAAGCAAAGCGTCTTTAAAATAAAATTACTGAAATCATCTGAAATGCCTAGCATGGCTATAAATTAGGCTAAGTGCCAAGCTACCCAGGGACTCGGCAGGCCCGGGATGGTGTGACGGTCCAATTACTGAAAACGGCTCCCTTCTCCACAGTTCGAATAGTGAGGCCTTCTTCCCCCTCCTCCTCAATTATTGCACTGCAGTCCATATCCTCGTCTTCTAGAAACAAATTCCTTAGCCCAGCTAAGGCTTCTTCCTCTGCGGTTCCCCATATTGTATCAGCCTTGTGAAAATTTTGACTCAGATGTGGCACTAGTTGCTCGAGAGGGTAATAAGGACCATGCCATGGAGGCGACCAATCATCATACTCTTGCCATATACGCTGGTATCCGAGCCCAAAGGTTGTACCATGACGTTTCAGTTGTATTAGTTTAGTAATGCCCTGGAGGTTCTTCCCAAGCCCTTTACCAGGTTCATACCCAGTCCATGTCAGTATGCTTTCTATTTTGTTACTCCACCATTTATCCTTCTCAAATGCGTTGATATGTTCAATGTGGTGATAAGTTTTTCCTCCTATCCTTCTTCTGTTCTTGATAACCGGGATGGTTTGACTGGTGTAGATAGGATTGCTTCTATCTCCGTGAATGATCACCTCCTGATGGTTCCATTCAAATTTCACGGCCTGGTGTAGTGTGTAAGCCACAGCCCCTACGGCATGTATCCAAGGTCGACCCAACAGAAGATTGTATGAAGCTGATATGTCCAGCACTTGGAATTCAATGTCAAACCAAGTTGGTCCCATTTGCAGACAAAGATTAATCTCCCCAATTGTGGCCCTTTGAGACCCATCAAAGGCTTTCACATTCATACTTCCTGCCTGTATCTCATGGAAACATATGTCCAATCTTTTCAATGTATCGAACGGACAAATATTTAGGCTTGAACCTCCATCGATCAGGACTCTGTCAATGAATTTATCTTCAAATTGTACCGTGATATGCAATGCTCGGTTATGATTCAACCCTTAAGGCGGTAATTCATCCTCATGGAAAGTGATCTTATGACTTTGCAGCACCTGCCCTACCATGTTAGCCATTTCTCCGCAGGTGATGTTGTTAGGCACATAAGCTTCATTCAACACCCTCATCAAAGCATTCTTGTGCACCTCTGAATTTTGCAATAGTGACAGGATGAAGATCTGGGCAAAGGTATTATTCAAATGATCGATGACAGAGTATTCTTTTGCCTGTACTTTCATCCAAAGGTCATTTGGTCCAGTTTCAGTGACGAGTTGCTTAGTATAAGCCTCCTTGATCGATCCTCCCAAGTGTTCGGGTGTATAGATCCTTCCCGTTCTGGTTATCCCTTGTGCGACATCAGATTCTTCCATCTTTGCCTTTCCTTTTCGCCTAGCTTCAACAACGTAATCCCAAGATATGTCTTTGGACTCGAAAGGAGGTGTGGTTGATACTGTCACTGTGAAAGGTGTGGCCATTTCTACCTCAAATGGAATAGGTGTGGCTGCAGGTGGAGCTACTTCTACCTCAAATGGAACTGATGCAGCTACCTCAACCTCGACTGGCGACTACGTCTGTATTATAATAGGAGTGCGTGTGACTGCAGGTTTAAATTCATCGCCCTCTCGAATAAGCTCGATTCACCCCTTAGGATCCCATTCTTCATCCATCTCTATCACATGTACTCCATCGCCCTTATGATCAGGGACAAGATTGTTGCGGACGTTGGGTGCAGCTTCTTTTGCCTGTATGACCTTGTTGCCAATCAATGTCTAGATTTTATCTTTTAATGTTCAGCACTCATCGATGGTGTGCCCCTTCATATCTGAGTGATATGCATAGGTTTTGTTTGGGTTGACCCATTGAAATGAGTTCTCCACAGCCACAGCAGGAATATGAGTGACGTAACCAGCGACCTTCAACCTTTCATATAGCTGGTCGATGGGTTTAACAATAGCGGTGTATTGTCTGGGTGGTTTGTGTTCAAAGTTAGGTCGGGGTCTTGGGTAGTTTTGGCGATTTGGAGGTGACTGAAAATGAGATAGTTGGGAGTTATATGTGTGATAGGCAGTGGCTGGCTAGGAATATCTGGGAGATGAGGGTTAGTATGTGGGTAGAGGTGTGTCACGACCCAAACCGATGGGCCGCAACGGGCACCCGGTACCTTACTCAACTGAGTACCAACATAACATATATTTCTTATTACATCATCATATACACGTGACATACGGTCCTAATAGGCCAACATGATCCTTTATAAATTCAAAACATAGGATAACAAGGCTATACAATCTTTCACGTACATGACATATGTCTACAAGCCTCTAAGAGTACTTAAATGTCATAAAGGTCGGGACAGAGTCCCGCCATACCAAACGATACACGTCTAAATCATACTAACCAAACACGCAACTTCAAAGCAAATGAAGCGCACCAACATCTTCTATTGAGCTGATAGCCTACTTGGAGGGCTCTCGACCTATCTATCTGGACCTGCGGGCATGAAACGCAGCGTCCCTAGGCAAAAAGAGACATCAGTACAAATAATGTACTGAGTATGTAAGGCACATAAATAAGTACATAACAGACATGGAGGAAATATAGAGTAAATGACCCCACCTGTAAGTCTGAATAACTTTGTAAATCATGAAACAATTATAGTATCATGCATATGCGTATGAATGTCATGTCGTGCATAGGTACATGTTTCATAACATCATCAGCCTCTGAGGGCATCCCATCATATCATCTCGGCCACTGTGGGCAAAATCATCAACGTATACCAGCTAATCAGGTGGTGGTGCGTATATAATGCCATAACCTCTTCTCATATCCCATATACATATACATACATATATACGCGTATATAACGCCATTTGAATCATATTTCAGCCAATGTGGGTAACATCATCATCATATACCAGCTGATCAGGTGGTGGTGCGTATATAATGTCGTAACCTTTTCCCATATCCCACATACATATATTTACATATATACGCATATATAACGTCATCTAGTCATGGGTCAATGCATATGTATAAATGAGTGAAATGCATGAAAAATACATAATAATCTCGATATTCCTTCCGGATAAACTTTTTCAACTACGTATTATTCTGAGACCCATGAATAGAAAATAATAATAATTTTCATGGGGAATCAAGAATATAGACACCCCTATTATTTCTATGAATACAGTAATTTATAGAAAACTGTGTATTTGCTCGTTTCTTCAGTATAATTTGGACCATGCCAAAAGAAAGAAGGGAGGGAGTTAACATACCTGGAGTAGGAAAAAAGCCGTATAATATTCTTGGCGAGGATTGCACCGTACTCTTTTAGAATCGCAAAAGTTGGACGGAATTAAGCTTCTGCTCTTGGCATTACAATGTATGAACCAAGCAAGAAAATGTTCTTGCTATTGTTTGTTTTCACGTTTTTGTCTCAATACATAATACAATGTAAATTGTTGTTACTTTTGAAATTTAAATCAAAATTTCCTAAGGGGTTGAATTTTATTTTCACAAAATGGCTTGAAATGAAGCTTTAGTTGTTTGAGATTGTGGTTCTGCTTTCCAACGTCCTTGGCATTTGCCAAGGGCAGATTATTGTTTTTGAAGCCTTTTCAAGGCATTTCCACTAAATGCTATGGATAAGACTTATGTTATGACAAACCATCTAGCAAAATGAATTCTTAGTCATTTCAAATCTTGTGGCTTCTTGCCATGTGGGGTGGGGGTGGGATAATTTATTAATTTTTTATCCACTTATTAATTAATCGGGTAATGTTATGTTACCCGGTAATTAAGCAATTACCCACATAATTTAAAAATTACCACAAATTACTTAAAATTCTATTTATTTTCAAAATACTTCATATATACTTTATATATTATACTACCGTGGTCATATGGTACCTTGCATGGTACTAGTTTATATTTATCATGTATGATTACTTGACCCGTATTTTATCCAAAATCGAAAAACTTCGACGAAAAATCATTTTCTTTGACTTGCTTCCCCTTCCATCTTCACGAATTTACTCATCACTTGGGAAATAACGCAATCCTTATAATCTCCAAATAATATTTTCCTTGGACTGATGTCAATTACCTTACGACAAATTCAATGTACAATACTACAAGGTGCAACATCATCGTTACTTAATACTGCAAAGCATGACATCACCGTAATGTAATATTGCAAGGCATAACATCATCGTAATATAATACTGCGGGGCATAATATCGACGTAATATTGCGGGCTGTAACATCATTCCCCTCTTTGGAACATTCATCCTCGAATGTTGACTGATGTTCTTGTGATTTTTATAACTTATAGCTCTTGTGAATACCTTAATACTCTCCTTACCATTTAAGCAGTTGTTTTGTGAATAAATCCAAAGTCGAGGGTATTCTCCCCCTTAGTCTTTTTGCTCATATCATGATTTGTGGTCGAAATCTTTCTAATCTCGCAACTGCTGTTACCTTCTGTCATGCAGCCTGTATGACCCTGGCTTTGTAAGTGCGCTTATGTGATTCCTTTTTCCTTTTACCTTTTAGTATTTAGTCAATCTCTAGGCCTTACTTTTTAAACATATACAAGGCTTAATAAGATTCCTCTTTGGGTATCTATAGGTGTCTGAAGTTCTTTTCTCGATACTTTGTAGAACTTGCGGATATGGCCATATCTTATTTCATAGATCTGGTTATCCATTCGTATGGCTTTACTACATCTACATGGGTCATATTATACCATACTTTTTACTTCTATTTATCATTACTGAAGCATGCTTACCAAACTCCCATTTACCTTTGTTGCCTATCCTTTAGGTATAAATCTCAGTCCTTTAATGCTCCTTCATTACCGTTCATCTTAAGAAGGATGGTGTAATCTCATGTCATACTTTGTAACTTGTATCTTTCCATTTTTGATTCACCTCAATATTGATCTACAATCCTCCACTTGAAGACTTGAAACTTCTTACGTAATACATTACCGCTAGGGCTTACGTTACATCAAGGAATATTCGAAGTGATTCCCGTAATCGTATTTCATAGTGGCTCAATGTGATTCACCTTATAGGGGTATCCTAATTTCGTGCCGGCAGCAAAATCTTTTCTCTTTCTCTTCTTTTTTTTTTCAAATCATTATTCAAACGAAGGCCCAAACGTCATCCTTTATCTATCACAATTATACCCTCATTTTATTACTAGGTCAACATTTCATTCCTTCTAAATGCTATTAATCTTAGACTCCTTTGAGTTCATTAAGGCTATAATGAGCTTTGTATAACATAGAGAAACTGTCTGCTCTTCTTGTTTTCATGGGCTAAATCCTAAATACTTATCTATTCTCGTCACCTTTTTCACTTGAATTTCCTCATGCTTACTCATATTTCCATAAAACTTTGTCGCTCTACCATACCTTAGCTTGCAACCTATACATATCCATTTATACTACTCGCAACTTTCCTTCAACTTGCTTGCACCATAGATTTCCTTATGTTATTCTGGAACATCAAGCGAGACATCACATCGTCTCTAACTTTTCTCTATTCTCTTAACTAGATCTCTCAGTACTTAGAAACCATAGGCTGGAAGACATGCCGTCGACGATGTCGCTATCATTCCCGGTTATTAGATCCTCATGCTTATAGCCTTCTATCCAAAGTATGGACTATTCACGATCTTCTGCCTTTGAGTATCTCGTACATTGTTCACCTTTACCTTACTTATCTTAAAATCTTGCATCGTGTCTTCTATCTCTTTCCTAACCTCCCTTCTACCTAGGTGTAATTCACGTCCATAATTTGAATCTCTATTATAATACTCATACTTCTGGTACATACACAATCCGGTAGGAGCTTCTTACTGACTTCTTATGAGGCTGGTACTTCTTCTAACTGGATTTTTTGTAAAGCCATTATAGATTATGGTTGTTGTGTTATTTCTCTTGAACATCTAATATTAAGAGTGATTCTGTCATGTTCTCAAGCACAATTTCTATAATTTTTCTAGGTCCAATAATCAGACTCCTGATTTACTTGGGTGATGTAATTCTTTAGTTTCCTCTTCCTTCTGATCAGCCTTTACGTATGCTTAAGTTATCTTCTGATCTGTGGCTCATGGTATCAGTTATTACTTAGCCTTTCATGGGCGTTATGGAATATCCATGATACAATCTTCTAACAATTCAATCCTTTGTCTATGCCCTGGGCTTAATTCTTTCTTTTAACTTATATCAGAGTCTTCTATGGTTTATGATTATCAACAAATATGTTGCCTGGATAATGCTCCAAATTCTTGAGTGTATCCATAACGTACTAACTTTGGATCATTGATCGAATAATTCCTTTTGTTCCATCTCAGCTTTCTTTAAACATGTGCAATTACTTTTCCTGGTCTTTCTGCCCCTTGTTGCGTCCATACTTAGCTTATATGAGTGCCCACACTTGCCAAGGTTTTCATACAACTCATATGGTCTCGAATATTACTTTTAATTCTTACTTCCCATTCATTAGCCACGGTAGGTGCCACTTTCCTTTGGAATGCTTACAATGTTGTTGCGAGATTATTGTTACACGACCATTTCCTCTTTAGGTCATTGTGCTTAGGTTGAAGCCTTCTTTATTATCTCCTTAGCTAGTCTTTCGTTGTAGTACTTAGGGAGAACCCTTGATTCTTGTAAAGCTGTGAGCTTATTACGGACCTTTTTGATGTCCTTACTTGCCTGTAATCATCCGTAGTTGCTTACCTCCATGCCCTTGCGCTTGTATGGTTGCTTCTGAACTGATATTTTGACTATCTTCCCAGTGACACTTTCTTTTATCCCCGTAACACTCATACGGTATTTTTAGATACCCCGACTCTTGTTTGAATATATCTCAAGTATTATGATGATATTCTTCGAGGCTAAACTCTCCATGTTGGGTTCTACTATGTTTATCTCACACGATCTGATGACTCGTCTGTAACCTCCTGTTTAGCCAAACTGGGATCTTCTTGACCAATTACTAACTACTCGTTGGCCCATTCTCATATCAATATTCCTCGTAATTTTTCTTGGGTTATTTCCTTTGTCTTAACTTACGCCTCACACTAGCTCCTTATTTATTAATAATAGCTCGGACAGGAATCTTTACTTCCTCTCTTTGACGTCGTGTTTGCACAACATTCTTGAATCGTAGCATATCTGTAAGATTTGGATAAGTGCCATCTCATTCCTCTTTCATTTATCGCATTCTTCCTTTACCATTCTATAGTCAGTAGAATCGCTTAATTCTGATTTAATTCCACATCACTCCATATTACCCCCTTTAGGGGTGTACTAAGAGTTGAAGCCACGAGGATCTACCTATAGATATTTTGCCTCTTTATCTTTGGCATTGTTTCACAACATCAATGATCCTTACTCGCCTTGTGGTAATCCTTTTGTACTAAGAATGACAGATTCCCTTACTTGTGAGGGTGACACTTAATGTAACTGGTACATATAGTCTCTTAAGCTTAACTTTTCTAACATTGCTTGCTTTAGGGAAATGTCTTCCTAAATGACCATTCTCTGAATTTCTCATGAATCTTCTTCTGTTGTCCATCCTATTATTGTCGGAACGCAATCTGAAATTCTCATGATGCTGACTATTATCAAATCACTCAGTCCCAAATTTATATTTAGTTTATCTTGTTTACTATCCCATACTAATTTCTATTATTCTGGGGTTTAATTCTCCCTTCTGGTAATCACGTTAGAGTCACAAACTTATTCCTTGAGATGAGGATATGACTTTATGGCATATACTCTTTTGTTGTCCTAAGGTCTGTCATCTCTTGTCTCTTTATTCACTTGACTGGACTCTGTAATACTGTCATTTCTTCTTCTTCTTCTCATTACTCTGCTAATATTTCTGCATATCCCTTTTCTTGTGAAAACTTCAACACGACATTCTTTTGCTTTTAGCTTCCCTTTGCTCCCTCCCGTGGCTCTGCAAGTTTCTTAACGTTCTCGCTTTACTAGGGACGCGAGCCACACTAAGGTAATATGTATCCCTTCAAGGATTATAGTGCATGTCTTTGTAGTACTCATATCTGGCTGCATTATTTTAAAGTGTACCATCTAGGTGTCTCACAAGGAGATCTATTAGCACATTTGCAATATCCTTCGGAAATGTCAACTGTCACAAACAATTCATCCATCATATCTTCTTATACTACTTCTACTAACCCCCATAGGGCATATCTGGAATGGGTGTGACCAATTGTATATATCTCTATTACTATTGAATATAAATCAAAAAGCTTATGTTCCCCTGTCTGAATTACAAACAGTGTTAACCTTTATTAACTGGGCGCCTAGTACCCTTCTTCATTTTGCTTCTTTTGCTTGGTGAAACTTGTATTTATCTTCTTAATCTCTCGTTGTCTTTCACCATAAATGTGGATAGGCATTCTTTCCTTAAGGCTTCTTATTAGGGATCTTACACCTTTCAATACACCCATATAAAGACCTCACATTTACTTATCATAAGTAAGATGCAAAATCGAGTTCCTCTAAATCAACAATTCTACATCTATATCTCTTATCGATCGTCTTTCTGAATGTAGGCATCGTCTTATTATGGATAGAAGTTTGGGACTTGAATTCTTATAAGTGAGCTCTACCACACGATCTAGAGTAGGAAGAAAGAGTGGCAGTCCTAAATGCCCTGTAGCCTCCTGCTTATAAGTGTGGTGCACAACACACTCATAAACAAGACTCTACTAGACACGACTTGCAGACTCCCTAGGACAGAATTGCTCTGATACCACTTTTGTCACGACCCAAACCGATGGGCTGTGACGGGCACCCGGTATCTCACTTAACTGAGTACCAACGTAACATATATTTCTTATTACATCATCATATACACATGACATATGGGCCTAATAGGCCAACATGATCCTTTATAAATACAAAACATAGGACGACAAGGCCGTACAATCTTTCACGTACATGACATATGTCTACAAGCCTCTAAGAGTACATAAATGTCATAAAGGTCGGGACAGAGTCCCGCCATACCAAATGATACACGTCTAAATCATACTAACCAAACACGCAACTCTGAAGCAAATGGAGCGCACCACATCTTTCGCTGAGCTGATAGCCTACTTGGAGGGCTCTCGACCCATCTATCTGGACCTGCGGGCATGAAACGTAACATCCCCAGGCAAAAAGGGACGTCAGTACGAATAATGTACTGAGTATGTAAGGCACATAAATAAGTACATAACAGACATGTAGGAAATATAGAGTAAATGACTCCACCTGTAAGTCTGAATAACTTTGTAAATCATAAAACAATTATAGTATCATGCATATGCATATAAATGTCATGTCGTGCATAGATACATGTTTCATAACATCATCAGCCTCTGAGGGCATCCCATCATATCATCTCGGCCACTATGGGCAAAATCATCAACGTATACCAGCTGAACAGGTGGTGGTGCGTATATAATGCCATAACATCTTCTCATATGACATATACATATACATACATATATACACATATATAATGCCGTTTGAACCATATTTCAGCCACTGTGGGCAACATCATCATCATATACCAGCTTATCGGGTGGTGGTGCGTATATAATATCGTAACCTTTTCTCATATCCCATATACATATATTTACATATATACGTGTATATAACGTCATCTGGTCATGGGTCAATGCACATGTATAAATGAGTGAAATGCATGAAAAAAACATAATAATCTCGATATTCCTTCCGGATAAACTTTTCCAACTACGTATTATTCTGAGACCCATGAATAGAAAATAATAATAATCTTCATGGGGAATCAAGAATATAGACACCCCTACTATTTCTATGAATAGAGTAATTTATAGAAAACTGTGTATTTGCTCGTTTCTTCAGTATAATTTGGACCATGCCAAAAGAAAGAAGGGAGGGTCTTAACATACCTGGAGTAGGGAAAAAGCCGTATAGTATTCTTGGCGAGGATTGCAACGTACTCTTTTAGAACTGCAAAATTTGGACGGAATTAAGCTTCTGCTCTTGGCGTTATAGTGTATGAACCAAGCAAGAAAATGTTCTTGCTATTGTTTGTTTTCACATTTTTGTTTCAATACATAATACAAATGTAAATTGTTGTTGCTTTTGAAATTTTAATCAAAATTTCTTAAGGGGTTGAATTTTATTTGGACAAAATGGCTTGAAATGAAGCTTTAGTTGTTTGAGATTGTGTTTCTGCTTTCCAATGTTCTTGGCATTAAAGCCAAGGGCAGATTATTGTTTTTGAAGCCTTTTCAAGGCATTTCCACTAAATGCTATGGATAAGACTTATGTTATGACAAGCCATCTGGCAAAATAAATTTTTAGTCATTTCAAATCTTGTGGCTTCTTGCCATGTGGGGTGGGGGTGGGGGTGGGATAATTTATTAATTTTTTATCCACTTATTAGTTAATTGGGTAATGTTATGTTACCCGGTAATTAATCAATTACCTGCATAATTTAAAAATTACCACAAATTACTTAAAATTCTATTTATTTTCAAAATACTTCATATATACTTTATATATTATATTACCATGGTCATATGGTACCTTGCATGGTACTAGTTTATATTTATCGGGTATTATTACTTGTCTCGTATTTTATCCCAAATCGACAAACTTCGGTGAAAAATCATTTTCTTTAACTTGCTTCCCCTTCTATCTTCACGAATTTACTCATCATTTGGGAAATAACATAATCCTTATAATCTCCAGATAATATTTTTTTGGACTGATGTCAATTACTTTACGACAAATTCAACGTACAATACTACAAGGTACAACATCATTGTAACTTAATACTGCAAAGTGTGACATCACCGTAATGTAATACTGCAAGGCATAACATCATCGTAATATAATACTGCGGGGCATAATATCGACATAATATTGCAGGGTGTAACAAGGTGTTTGGTATGTGGGTGGAGGTGTTTGGTATGTGAGCGGAGGCGTTTGGTATGTGAGTGGAGATTTTGGGCCTTGAGCCACCATTACTGCCCCCACGTCTCTCTTCATTGATATGCCACCTGATTGCAATGCTTTGTTCGTGGCCTGTAATGCCTCGAAATTTGTCACCATTCTTCTTTTGATACCTTCTTCAATCCTTTATCCAAGTTTGATGATATCGGAGAATTTGTGATTCTCAATGACCATTAACCTTTCATAATATTGTGGGTCATGTGCCCTGACAAAGAACTTGTTCATTTGTTCTTCTTCTAGTGCTGGTCTGATATTGGCTGCTTCTGACTTCCACTGGGTAGCATACTCACGGAAGGTCTCAGTTGGCTTCTTCATTAAATTCTGGATGTAGAAGACATCTTGTGCATTCTCCGTGTTGAACCTGAACCAGTCCATAAATTCTGATGTCATACTCACCCAATTGGACCACTTCTTAGGATCCTGGCTGATATACCAAGACAAAACATCTCCAGTAAGACTTCTCATGAAGAGCTTTATTCGGATCCTTTCATCTTTTCTGACCCCCACGAGCTTGTCACAGTAAGTTCTCAAATGAACCTTAGGATCGCATGTTCCGTCAAACATCTCGAACTTGGGAGGTTTGTAACCCTCCGGTAGTTCCACGCCCGGTTGTATGCATAGGTCCTCATAATTCAAACTTTCTATACCTTTGCCTCCTTCGACACCCTGAAATCGACTTGTCAATTTCTTGAGTTCTTCAGCCATGTTCTTGATGAGCAGGTCCTTCTCAGCAGATTTTGGTGTATAGGAGATTGGTTGAGTAGAGTGAGGTATGGTTTCCACATATATAAGGTTGTTTTGATGAGTGCCAGGGATTTGGGTGTAGTGGTGGTCGTTGGTCGAATTTTGAGGATCAGGAATGGGTTGTGGGGTGTTCTGTGAAGTGTGATAGGTAGCGGTTTGCGGGTATTGGATTGTTTGATGATGGTGTTGTGGTGGAGTTGGTATCGGTAAAGATTGAGATTTTGAGCCGGAGTTGCATATTGATGCGGTGCGGGCAGGTTTTGTGGATGTTGGTTTGGTGTATTTTGGGGAGGTGCTAGGTTTTTGGTGTTTTGTTGGTTAATATCAGGGACGTTCAGGGTGAGGGATATGTTTGCTAAGTTGCGGACCTGCTCAAGCTCTCCTTGTAACTCCAGTATCTTTTGTTCCAACTGTAAAACCAAATCATTTGGTGCCGGAGTACTCCGACCGTCTGAAGTATCCGCATTCTCCGTATTCTCCTTTCGAATACCACTTAAGTCATCTGTGCACGGTGAAATCGGGGGGCCGATTTCTCAGTGGCAAAATGCTTTAAAGGGTCACCTCGAATGCCCGGAACATCGAGCCGGTCATTTCCCCCAAAGCCTGTCGACACTTAGCTAAGGATAACATCAACCAAAATCTAGATAAATGCGGGAAGCCCCCAAAGAATGCATCCAGGGTCGATTAAGTTTATTTGAGCAGCTCAACATCGGCCCCCGCATACGTCATAAAGCTAGCTGGTTGTCCCATCCTATTTCTTTATCACGCAACGTATCTTATACTAAGTTTGGGCTCCCCCCTCTTATAAAAAGGGAAGTCGTTAACACCCTATAAGGCAGAGCTCCAACAATTCTACACAATATCAATAATATCTCTCTTTCTTCTCTCTAACTGTGCACGGTGAAATTGGGGGGGGGGGCAATTTTTTTAGTGGCAAAATGCTTCAAAGGGTCACCTCGGAGGCCCGAAACCTCGAGCCGGTCACTTCCCTCAAAGCCTGTCGACACTTAGCCAAGGATAACATCAACCGAAATCCCGACGAACGCGGGAAGCCACCGAAGAATGCATCCAGGGTCAATTAAGTTTATTTGAGCTGCTCAACATCGGCCCCCGCATACATCATAAAGCTAGTTGGTTGTCACATCCCATTTCTTTTATCATGCAACGTATCTTGTACTAAGTTTGTGCTCCCCCTCTTATAAAAAGGGGAGTCGTTAACACCCTGTAAGGCAATCTCCAATGATTCTACACAATATCAATAATATCTCTCTCTCTTTCTTCTCTCTAACTTGCTCGTTCTTATTAGCTCGAGGCCACATTAGCACTTACTGCTCTCCCGTTTGTTCTTCATTTATTGCTTGGTATTGGCCACAAAGAGCCTTGTTTCATCATATCTTAATTGTTATCCCATTCCTGATTGCCCCCGATAGCTCGAGATCAAGCCCAGGTATAGACCCCGAGGTCCCCCATCGACCAGTCCGAAACCAGGGCTGTAAGCCCCTCGGTCTGATCACTGTCTCGTTTTAGCTTGCATTTCATCGTTTAACTTCATATTCTTAGCACCATCTGCTCATACAACTAGCATAAAAATAAATCACATATTTTTAGAATCTCATTTACAAATTTTATTATTGTTACCATTTTCACGGTAAACAGTTTGGCGCCCACCGTGAGGCTAAAAATAATAGTGATTATTTCCTTGCTAGTTCCACCCCAAAAATGCAAGTTATCTTTCACACTTTTTATTGCCCAAGATCTCTTGATTTCAGGTCAAAATGTCTGGCTTGGTGAACGGAATCGAGAATGACAACCTTGAAAATCACGGGGAAAATGGCGTGGCTGTTTCGGCTGTCGGAACACAACCGCAAAATCCAAATGACGCGCACGGACCAATTCCAGCAGACGTGGATTCATAGGACGCACAGCAGGTTGACGAAACCTTGCACACCGACAGAAGCGTACGGCATAACGACCGATAGGAAGCCCATAGAACCCCAGCCCGGGAAGAACAGGAAGTTAGTCTTCTTGTTCTTTTTGAAATGTTACAGGCACAATAGTTGGACATCGCTCAGTTACAAAGCCATCCAAAGACTCCCAGCACAGCAGTGCCGGAAACATCTCCCCCCGCCGAACAAGTACCCGAGAGATCAAGCAATAACGGGTCGGTAGCCAACCCTGCCATAAAAAGATGCTTGAGGACCTCAGAAGAAGGATCGAATCGGGTGAGAAAATGATAGAGGCCAACGATAAAAAAGTCGAGACCTACAACTCTAGGGTCAATCAGATCCCGGGAGCACCCCCGGTCCTCAAAGGCTTGGACTCAAAGAAGTTCATACAAAGGCCATTCCCCGAGGAAGCGGCCCGAAAGCCCATCCCAAAGAAGTTCAGAATGCCGAAACCCCTTAAGTACAACGGTACCATTGACCCTAATGAACACGTTACTGCCTAAACCTGCGCAGTAAAAGGCAACGATATAAAGAACGATGAGATCGAGTCCGTATTGCTGAAAAAATTTAGGGAAACACTCTCGGAGCCATGATGTGGTATCACAACTTGGCTCCTAATTCCATAGATTCAATCGCCATGCTAGCAGATTCCTTTGTAAAGGCGCATGCCGGAGCCATCAAAGTAGTAACAAGGAAATCTGACATCTTCAAAATCAAGCAAAGAGAGAACGAGATGCTGCAGGAATTCGTGTCCCGTTTTAAGATGGAACGAATGGAGCTACCACCGGTCTCCGACGACTGGGCAGTACAGGCCTTCACTCAAGGCCTGAACGAATGAAGCTCGATAGCTCTAAAACAACTGAAACAGAACCTGATCGAGTATCCGGCCGTGATCTGGTCGGACGTCCACAACCGATACCAGTCGAAGATCAAAGCCAAGGATGACCAATTGGGAGCCCCTTCGGGCTTGGTGTACCTAAACAGGCTCCTGGCAAAGGAACTAAAGCCAAACAAAGAAAGGTATCAACCATACCTCGAGGATAGGAGGAATGCCCTGAGGTGCAACCTACCCCGCAACGATCAGAGGGTGGATCGAGGACAGGACACTCGAGGGCTCATCAATAGATCCCGGATTAAACAAAACATAGTACCAACAGGTGTACCTCACCTGTCGGAATACAACTTCAACGCCGATGTGTCTGACATCGTGTTCGCTATTAGTAAGATCAGAGACGCCAAATGGCCCAAACCGATACAGTCAGATCCTTCGCAAAGGAATTACAACTTAGTATGCGAGTTCCACAACACGCACGGCCACATGACCGAGGATTGTCATCAACTACGAGAGGAGGTAGCCCAGCTACTTAAAAAAGGACATCTCCGAGAATTTCTCAGCGATTGAGCCAAAAATCAGTTCCGACAAAGGGAGGCAACCAAGAAGAACGAGGTAAACGAGCCGCAACACATCATCCACATGATCATGGGGGGGCCCGATGCCCCGAAAGAACCTGTAATGAGAAGAACAAAAATATCCATCACTCGAGAAAAGCGGACACGGGGATATATCCCTGAAGACGCCCTCACATTCAGTAAAGAAGACACCGAGACCCTGTCTTAACCCCACAACAATGCCCTGGTAATTTCCTTTTTTGTAAATTCTTTTCAGATAAAACGTGTACTCGTGGATCCAGGTAGCTCGGCTAATATTGTCAGGTCGAGGGTAATAGAACAGCTCGGACTGCTCGACCAAATCATGCCCGCCACGCGAGTCCTCAATGGATTCAACATGGCAAGCAAAACGACGAAGGGAGAAATCATCCTCCTGGTCACCGTGGCAGGCACGACTCAAGACACCAAATTCCATGTCATCGAAGGAGACATGAGGTACAACGCCTTATTCGGGTGGACATGGATACACTACATGAGAGCAATGCCATCCACCCTTTACCAGATGATAAAATTCCCGACAGAGGATGGGATCAAAATCATCTACGGAGAACAACACGCGGCAAGGGAAATGTTCGCAATACACGACGTGATACCAACGTTCCTACCTCCACCCCCAAATAAGCCAAAGGGTGAACCAGGTCTCACCCTCGATCGAACTTGACAAACAAAGCGAAAGTTCGTATCGCGTCTTCATCTCAGGAAATTACAACAAGTCAATCCCGAGGCATTGCCAGCATATCTCACTTCAAGGTATGACCATCTCCTTTTTTGTTTCGAATTCAGAACTGACTCTTGCACAAGCACCCGACCGGAGCTGTCATAGCGCTGGCACTGCCTGAAGACCTCAAGGCTCTAAAAATACACCCGTTGCACTCTTTTCCTTCGACCGAGTTTTTTGTCCCAAAAGAAGGGTTTTATCGGCAAGGTTTTTAACGAGGCA
The DNA here is from genome assembly GCF_000393655.2 of Nicotiana sylvestris. Taxonomy (NCBI): domain Eukaryota; kingdom Viridiplantae; phylum Streptophyta; class Magnoliopsida; order Solanales; family Solanaceae; genus Nicotiana; species Nicotiana sylvestris. The sequence goes on from NC_091061.1 coordinate 117,543,374, forward strand.
AAATATGCAAGCCACCTAAGGAAAACTCTGCATATACTCAAGACTCCTTTGGCAAACAACCTTTTGAACAATGAGGGGCGTTCCCTCGGAACTGTTACAACCCATATCCACATGTGTTAGTTCATGCCATATATTAGTTAACATAAATCCAAGAAGGAATTATCTTTGAGATGATAAGAAGTCTATCCTATTGGTCTTAAGTGATACAAGAGTGTATAAGGGTGATTAACCAGTATTAGAAGTTAAACGAATCAAGGATGTTGTAACTCGAATTTTCAGGTAATCTAGCGGTGCTTAATACACTCAAGAGGTCATTTATGAAGGTATTTTAATCATATAATATCCGTATCATAAGTCTTGAAGTCAAACGAGTTATGAAACAAAAGTCGACAAAAGTTGTCGCAACTTAGGTTCATAATTTTACTTAAACATTAGGTCAAATGTTTCTAATCTTTTATCATAATTTACAAGGAATTACGGGGTGATCTACCCACCAAATTAAAGATCTATGAGTCTAGTTTCCAACGCATTAAACCGTTCATCGATACGATCTCGGAGTAGAGAGATATTCGCGTTTTCGCGAGACTGCGCCAAGCACCTCTCTATGGGGCCCACTAAGTCGGTTTAAGATATTTGGACCTATATAGGATGCCTCCAACCCGTTTTAAGTCATTTCTTTTCACTATTTTCAGACCTTAGAACCCTAGGAACATCCTCTCAAGGTTCTCTCAAGATTCAAGACCCAAAAAAGGGCAAACAACACAAATCAAGTGTCGGGAATTCCGTGGCGCTAGTAAGTCTCTTGTTCTTCTTGTTGTTGCTCATTTTTGTGTCGTTTCAAGCTCGTGTGGGAGGTTGTTTTAAAGGGTTTATGTTCTGTAAATACTCCCTCATGTTCTTAATATCAATCCTAGGTGATTTCAAGCCTTCTAAAGTGATTCTAGTGCCGAAAAACACTAATTGATCGCTAGTTTCGCTTTTTTGTTGTTGTGGCAGCATTGGAGGGATATTTCATGGAAATTTAAGGTCAAATTGGAGTTGTTCTTTCTGTATAAAGGTAAGGAACCTCTTACTCTATATGTATTTAAGATTATCCAAGTTGCGGCTAAGCCATTGAAGCTAGAACTTGTGAGATATATATCGAAAGGTTTGGTAGTAATGTTATTGTTTTGTGGACTGTTTTGCGTTGTTGTTGGGCTGCGTATTTTACTACTATCTTGTGGAGTTTTGGATGAGGAAGGGTGTGGAGAAACACCATATATATGTAGGGTTATGGGCTGATAGTTATTCGTAACATTTCCAGGTTGTTTGACACGACTACGGTGGTCGTCGTATGTATGGAGTGATTAGGCTGTGTGTGGACTATTTTGGGAGGCTCAATACGTTTATTATTGATGTTGTTTGGGCTGTTTGGTGACTGTTTTGAATGGTGTGAGGTCATATATATAGGGGAGGTGCTGTCTGTTTCATCGTAAAATAGGTTGTGGTCGATACATAATAGTTATGACGCTTAAATGATAACGATAGTATCGTTTCTCTTATTGTAGACTAAGGAGTTTTGACAATTGCATAGCTTGAGATTGGGGCAGTATATACAAGGTATGTGAGGCTATCCCTTTCCTTCTTTTGCACGACTCCGATTGTACATAATGTAATGAACGATCTTCCAAGATACTCTACTCTTAGAAGCTAGCAGTACTTACATTGTTTTCCCTCTTATGGAACGATTGATGTTAATGTTGCTTCTCTTATTCTTATGTTATCAATGTTATTGGTACTTCCTGATTCTTATAAGGTTCATAGTGAAGAGTTAGTCCTAATAACGTGTACAGAGGATACCGACCTTACGTCACTCCGAAAGGTTTAGAATGTGATTCCATGAGTCGAGCATGCATTATATATATGTATCTATTTTACTCTACCGAGCCACGCTATAGTTGGCCGGGTACGACACCTATTGTGCAACCACTGATCAGTTGGGTTTTACCGAGCTCCACGTGGCCGGGTACGATTCTACCGAGCCTATTATGGCCGGGTACGATATGATGATGATGATGCCCACAGAGGCGAATGCTTTAAAGGTTTATGTATTTATACATATGTATCATGCATTTCATGTAAGTAGCCCTCAGAGGTACTAAGATGTTACAGGTTGTATATTCTCTATCCTTGCTTACATTACTGATCGTATTTATGGTTCCTTGCCTTACATACTCAGTACTTTATTCGTACTGACGTCCTTTTATTTGTGGATGCTGCATGTCGTGCTGCAGGTCCTGATAGACAGGCAGGTGCAGCTCCCCCACCACAGTAGACTGTCCAGTTCAGCGGTGATTGGCGAGATCCCTTCTCCGGACTTGCCTTGGTCTTGGTATGCAATTTTTGTTATAGACATTATGGGTATGTCGGGGCCCTGTTCCGGCTATGTTGCAACACTTATGTTCTTTTAGAGGCTCATAGACAGGTGTCGGCTCATGTATAGTTTGGTATGCCTTGTCGGCTAGTTTTTGTTGTATAGTCTTTCATAGTAGCGTGGTAGCTCATACCTTATACGTAGTTTCTTGATTGTCTGGTCATCCCCTGCTATGTATGTTCATGCCGTCATATTTTATTGCTGGTTGTCCATGATCTAGGTCTACCATTTATATTGATCTCGTCAGCCTTAAAAGATAATAATGAAGGTTAGATGAAATGTACGTTGGTGCTCGGCAAGTGTGGTCGGGTGCTAGTCATGGCCCTTCAGTTTGGGTCGTGACAAACTTGGTATCAGAGCAAGTCTGTCCTAGGGGTTGTCTATGAGCCGTGTCTAGTAGAGTCTTGATTATGGATGTGTAGCGCGCCACATTTATAATCAGGAGGCTACATGACATCTAGGGTTGTTACCTTCTTCCTGAATCTAGATCGTGCGTAGAGTTGAGTCGTAAGTGTTCGTCTCTAATATTCACCTTGTTTTTTTCAGTGATGCCTTCGACTAGGAAGCAAACGATTAGTAGACGGCTTGATACAGCAGCGGGAGAGGGTACCAGTCAGGTGCCCCAAGTCAGAGCAGGACAAAGTGAGGCTCAAAGTGAGATGCCCTCTCATACCTCATCTACTCCATCTCCTCCAGAGGATATTAGAAGGCACCCAGCGCCTCCAGTTCCTCCGTCTGGCACTCCAGACCAGGATATGCAGAGTGCTTTGCAGTTATTGACTAGCTTGGTAGCTGCTCAGGCTCAGAGGCAGAATACAGGTGCTGCTGAGAAACCAGTTAGTACAAGAGTTCGTGATTTTATTAATTTAGACCCTCCAGTGTTTACCGGATCAGACCCCAAGGAGGACCCACAGACTTTTATTGACCAGGTTCATCGTACACTTCGGGTTATGCATGTTAGTGATACAGAGGCAGTAGAGTTGGCTTCTTATCGGCTACGGGATTTAGCGGTTCTCTGGTATGATAGTTGGGAGAGATCCAGGGGTCTGAACCCTCCTCCAGCTATGTGGAAGGAATTTTCTGAGGCCTTTCTTCGTCACTACTTGCCAGTTGAGATACGACGAGCTAGAGCTGATAAGTTCTTGAACCTTAGACAAGGTAATATGAGTGTGCGAGAGTACAGTATGCAGTTTGATTCTTTGGCAAGGTATGCTCCCCATATGGTGGCCGAGATGAGTGATAGGGTGCATATGTTCGTGAATGGGTTGGGACCACATCTGATAAATGAGTGTACGACAGCCTCCTTGGTGGAGGGCATGGATATTTCCCGTATTCAAGCTTATGCCCAGACCCTAGAGGATCGTAAGCGCCAGCAGAGGGCAGTTAGGGAGCAGGATAGAGGCCAGCATAAGAGGGCGAGATTTGCAGGGTATTCTGATGACTTCAGAGGCCGCATCAGGCCACAGTTTTCGAGGAGTTCGGCGCCACCTGTAGCTAGTGCTCCTCCACAGTTTCAGAGGCCTCGATATGATCGATCCTATTCTGGTCCAGGTCAGAGTTCGCGGGCATCTGGCTCGCAACATCACAGGGATACTAGTCAGATGAGACCCCCAACACCACATTGTGATCAGTGCGGCAAGGCCCACTTTGGACTGTGTCGTCGAGGTTCTGATGCATGCTATTCGTGCGGGCAGCCTGGCCATATGATGCGGGATTGTCCTAATAGAGGAGGTGATGGTATGGCTCAGCCGACTGGATCTGTGTCTGGTTCTTCCTCATCAGTTCGACCTCCAGCACGGGGTTTTCAGCAGTCGACAGGTCGTGGTAGGGGTAGAGGTGCAGTGCCGAGTTCGAGTGGTGCTCAAAATCGAACCTATGCTCTAGTAGGTCGACAGGATCTCGAGTCGTCTCCAGATGTTGTTACAGGTATTATATCTGTGTTTTCTTATGATGTATATGCGTTGATTGATCCGGGATCTACATTATCATATGTTACACCCTTTGTGGCTAATAAGTTTGGCATTGAACCTGAATTGATAAGTAAACCCCTCGCGGTATCTACTCCGATAGGAGATTCTGTGATTGCTAGAAGGGTATATAGAGGTTGCACTGTGATGATTTGTAGTCGTCAAACCTCGGCAAATTTATTTGAGTTAGAAATGGTTGATTTTGATGTGATAATGGGAATGGACTGGTTGGCCTCATGCTATGCAAATGTTGACTGTCGTACGAAGATGGTTAGGTTCCAATTTCCAGGTGAACCCGTCATTGAATGGAAAGGGAACATTGCTACACCGAAAGGTAGGTTTATTTCCTATCTTAAGGCAAGGAAAATGATCTCAAAAGGTTACATTTATCATCTCGTTCGCGTTAGGGATGCGGAGGCGAAACCGCCTACTTTACAATCAATCCCTGTGGTCAACGAATTCCCAGATGTTTTCCCAGATGAACTCCCAGGCCTTCCTCCTGAAAGGGAGATTGAGTTTAGCATTGATGTGTTGCCTGACACTCAACCGATCTCTATTCCTCCATACAGAATGGCCCCGGCAGAGTTGCGAGAGTTGAAGGTGCAGTTGAAGGACTTGCTGGATAAGGGCTTTATTAGGCCTAGCACTTCACCTTGGGGTGCACCAGTCCTATTCGTGCGGAAGAAAGATGGGTCGTTACGGATGTGTATCGACTATCGACAGTTGAATAAGTCTACTATAAAGAACAAGTATCCACTTCCAAGAATTGATGACCTGTTTGACCAACTCCAGGGTGCCAAGTATTTCTCTAAGATTGATTTACGTTCAGGGTATCATCAGGTGAGGGTTAGGGAGAAAGATATTCCAAAGACGGCCTTCCGGACAAGATATGGGCACTTTGAGTTCTTGGTGATGTCGTTCGGGCTAACAAATGCCCCAGCAGCTTTTATGGATCTCATGAATACTATATTCAGGCCCTATCTTGATGTGTTCGTGATTGTATTCATTGATGACATTCTAGTGTATTCTCGTTCGGAGGCGGAACACGCGGGCCACTTGCGGATAGTATTACAGACGCTTCAGGATCGTAAGTTATATGCTAAGCTCTCCAAATGTGAATTCTGGCTGAACTCAGTAGCATTCCTTGGCCATGTGATATCTGATGAGGGTCCTGAAATACTCGGAGACTTAGCACCAATAATTTGACACCTGCACGACCCCAAGGTCAGAACTCTGGGCTCATAAGGCCCCAATGAGGAAACTTCAAGCTCATGAATAGCGTCCTTCGAGCCTAAGCAAACTCGATGACTCGGAAATTGTCATAAATCGCCATGCACTTGAAAACCCGAAACCGTAAGACCCCGAGCGGGCAGACTCGGTGTAACCAGATCTATTCTACATAGCAACGAAAACTGTAAGACCTCAATAGGCATGACAAACTGTAAGACCTCAACATGCATGAAAATTTTGTAAGACCTTACTACAGGCGTAAAACGCAATCCCGAAGTTTAGGCTATACGTCGCATTTGTAAGAATCCTGAAAGGGCATACCCTCGGTGTAGACGCCTAAACTATTACTCAGGATCAAAAATGGCTCCAGCCAAACATATATGACTACGGTCAAAACGGCTGCTCCATCCAAATTAACGCGACTCGGGGACCCCGACTGTTGCTAACAAAATCGCAGGCCATTACTTCAAATATACTTCGAAAAGAACCGGTTAAAACAGGCTTCCCTCAACAGGCAAAACGAGCTTTGACCATGTCAGCTCCAAATCACAAGGCTTCGAGTTATTCATCCTACGAGCTAAGAACCTTCCAAGGTGATCGAACATCGCCGCTAACGACTTGAAATCAAGGTTCTTCCAAAACCGACGACGGGTTAGGCAAAATCATTTCAAAAAGACCTTAACGAGAGAAAAACAAAGCCTACAAAAAAGCCCACGGGTAAAAGCATAAGAGCCATTGTCGCCAGCCAAATGAGCCTCTAGGTCGCACAGCAAAAAGGTCTCAAAGACCAAACAACGTAAGAGCCACTATCGTCAGCTCGAAAATTGAAAACTTGAGGATTAAAATGAGCTCGAGTCATAACCCGATTCGGAGACCAGATCCAAAATAGTTAACTGCAATATGCCTAAGGGCATGGCATAAATGCCATTATCGCCAGCCAAATGAGCCTTCGGGCCGCATACTAAAAATGTCTCAACGACCAAATAGCATAAGAGCCACTGTTGCTAGCTCGAAAATTAAAAACTTGAGGATTAAAATGAGCTCGAGTCATAACATGATTCGAAGACCGGATCCAAAATAGTTAACTGCAATATGCCTAAGGGCACAACATAAATGCCATTGTCGTCAGCCGAATGAGCCTCCAGGCCATGCACTTGTAAGGTCACCTCGACCCGAAACATAAAATGCCATCGTCATCCGCCCATGCAGATAAGAAAGAAATCTAGGGTCAATACTGGACCCAAAATAGTCGAAACAGCAAATGCCCAAGGGCAAGAAATAAGAAAAAATACTATCCGCCCACACGGGCATAGAAGATTGAAGGTTAGGCAAGCTCGAGTCAAGGCTTGACTCGGAGACAGCCTAAAAAGCTGGGCAAAGTACGGAGACCCCAATGCCTATTCACATCAAAAATCGCACTTAAAAGCCTCCGGGTCTGCCTGATTAGTTCCGGACCCACAAAGATCCCGCCAAACACCGAAACCAGCCCGCCTGGTCAAAAGCAATACAAAAAGAGATGCAGAAGAAATAAAGCTTCAAGCTTTCTCTTATCTTACACACGCAGAAGGCGCACTCTCCATCTACAAACATGCTCTGCAGGTATTAAATACAAAACGAAAAAACAGCGAAATCTACACTCCATTCCAAATGGCTATATCCTGCCAACCCCAGATTCGCTCTTCGTGACGTCAGCAAGAAGTAACCGAGCGTCACACTTGTCCGCCCTTGCTCGAGCCAATTCCTTTGATAGAACGAAGCCTCTTGCGTCGATCTCCTCGAGTACCTCTCTTTGGGATCTGCAACGAACACATTCCTTGATCCTCTTCTTACGGTCGAGGCCCCACTTCAGCTCAGCTTGGGTATCAGCATTATCCTTCATACGAATCGACATCTCCTGATCAGCCTTGGTTTGGCTTAATGATACTTCAGCCCGGGCATCGATTATCTCAGCCTTGATCTTCGAGAGATCGGACTCGAGTTTCCCGATCATATCATCTTGAACTATAGCATTGTCGCGAGCCAAGCGGAGTTGGGCCTCGAAGGCAGGAACCTTAGCCAAGGCACCTCTCTCCTCTAAAAGTTTGAGCCTGCACCTGAGCCCTTAGCTCATCGCAAGCATTCCTGACGCGGTCAGTGTCGCCCTTAAGGTACTCCAAGGCCTTCGTTTTATTCAGCAGCTAAGATAGGAAAAAGGGTTAACCTTAGGGGTCAAAAAGAGAAAAGCACTTACTATAAATGGTTACCTGCTCCATCAAATAGCGCTCGTAGTTCGAACTCTGGTACGCCTTATATCACCAATGCAACAACTTAACCTCCTTCTCCTCGCTAAGGAGCCTAAGTGACTCACCCTCATCTAGAGCTTTCCAAAGCTTGGCACCTTGAAGGAGCAACTCGGACCTGAGCCTATCAAATGCCTGCAAAAGGAAACTCGATAAGAAAAGGAGGACGCAAAATACAGAAGAACTGTGCCTAAACTCACCATGAAGTGAAATCGGCTTACTTTCTCGAAGTCATAGCACACTCCTATTGATCCTGCCCCTTCGGCCCCAGGAGAACCAACCTCGAGAAAAGCATATTCACTCGGAGGAACTACCGTCTGGGAATCAAACACTTCGGGAACAACAGGCTCGAACGATGCCCTCTCCTTGAAGACACGGTCTTGTTTAGCCCCGCTAAAAGCTCCATCGCCCTACAAGTATGCATCCCATATATCTCCATCGTCTCCTGGATTGGGAGCCCACAACTCCTTACCCTCTTCAGAGAAACACGGACTCGCCCCGGGAGGATCATTTGATACCTACGAACGCCCGCCTAAATATGACAGGAGAAGGCATAACTGGCAAAGCATGGAGCACACCGCCTAAAGAGTATTGCTCCATTTTTTCAAGCAAATAACATAGGTTCCTAAGGCATAATACCAACGGTCGGCACCCTAACAGAGCAATGTGTCCATAACCATCCTCTGACGTCCTCGGCAATAGCAAGGACGTGACCAACCGGCACCATGGAATCAACAAGCCCCAATGGCCCCGAAAAATGGGGGGTGGAGCTCCCCTCCCCCCTAATGGATTAATCTCGTTATTGCTGCCGTAACAGTCACGAAATTAGAAGACTAAAAAGTAGGGAGACGTACAGGCGCGTCGATACCAAAGACATAGCGCAGAAAATGGCAACTGCATGAGATAGAGCAACACCTAGGTGGGCGGAAATAGCCTTATGCCATACATTGGAAGAATAACGACGATTCAAAGCCGACCGAAGACGCCAACCAGTAAGCACCACCTCCATCCTCGAGGCCATATTCAACCCCGAAGAACGAAGAGCCGTGACATTTCGTCAGAGGGAGATCCTCCTTTCCTACACCATCAGCATGACGTCGCTTCAGGAGCCCGTGAAGTAGGGTGTCTAAAACATTTCTTATCACTTCCCTCTAAGAAATGCGGAGACTATCTGTGCACGGTGAAATCGGGGGGGGGGCGATTTTTCAGTGACAAAATGCTTCAAAGGGTCACATCGGAGGCCCGGAACCTCGAGCCGGTCACTTCCCTCAAAGCCTGTCGACACTTAGCCAAGGATAACATCAACTGAAATCCCGACAAACGCAGGAAGCCACCGAAGAATGCATCCAGGGTCAATTAAGTTTATTTGAGCTGCTCAACATCGGGCCCCGCATACATCATAAAGCTAGTTGGTTGTCACATCCCATTTCTTTTATCATGCAACGTATCTTGTACTAAGTTTGGGCTCCCCCCTCTATAAAAGGGGAGTCGTTAACACCCTGTAAGGCAAATCTCCAATGATTCTACACAATATCAATAATATCTCTCTCTTTTTCTTCTCTCTAACTTGCTCGTTCTTATTAGCTCGAGGCCACATTAGCACTTATTGCTCTCTCGTTTGTTCTTCATTTATTGCTTGGTATTGGCCACAAAGAGCCTTGTTTAATCATCTCTTAATTATTATCCCATTCTTGATTGCCCCCGATAGCTTGAGATCGAGCCCAGGTATCAACCCCGAGGTCCCCTAGCGACCAGTCTGAAACCAGGGCTGTAAGCCCCTCGGTCTGATCACTGTCTCGTTTTAGCTTGCATTTCATCGTTTAACTTCATATTCTTAGCACCATCTGCTCATACAATTAGCATAAAAATAGATCACATATTTTTAGAATCCCACTTACAAATTTAATTGTTGTTACCATTTTCACGGTAAACATCATCCATTTTAGCTTTCCCTCTGCTCTTTGTATTACTTGGAGGAGGAGGTGGTGGAGGGCCTCTAGATCGGGTGTGATATGCCGATGATGCCAGTATATGCGAACCAACCTTAGGGGATGGGAATAACAAAGAATAAAAAACAAATGGTATACAAGTCAGTAAGGGTTCTGAAATGTTTGCAGTATTTAAACAAATATTGCGGGAATATAAATTCATGTCCTAATTTGGGAGCCTCATTGTGCTCGAGTTAGGCCTAGCGACAAATAGATTTGGAGAAATTCAGTGCGATTAGTTGCCTCATTTCATTAATGTTAAAAATAGATGACCCAACCGACACTAAATAAGATAATGTTACTAATGGCACTTGGCCTTATTACATTTGAAAGAAAAGCAAGTAAACCTAATCTACTTTGTCCCAGAAGGACCCTCTCCAGACCGGATGCTATTGTCGATCAATTACCCCAGTTCGCGCAGGTTCAGTAGCAAGAATGCCCTTGCAAAATGTCCTTCTTCGTTTCCCTCAGCGTTCTGGCAATCGGTGACCCTCTTTCTTATTTTCCCTTCCAATTCCATTAAGTTGTACTCCAGATATTCCAACCTTTCACTGGATTTAACAGCTCTCTCTTTCCACTCATTGATCATTTCCATGTCGGCCTTATACTGCTCCATATGCTCAGCTTCAAACTCATGAACTCTTTTGCACAACTTGTTATACTTCATCTCTGCTTCGGCAACTTCGTCTATGACCATGTTTCCTGGACCAACCCTTGGTTCAAAGATCCCTACTATGTTATCATCCAACCATGAGGGGTAAAAGTATGAGTGACCTGCATGATATCAGTCCAGCTCGATGGTATCCTTTTCCACGATAATCTTCACAGTCCACATATGTTGTGCTTCATTCTTATATAGGATGGCATCACCCTAAAAATCAGCTATGAAGTGACTCATTTTAGCGACTCATGGTATGACCTATCTCCTGCCTGCCTATTTTATAACCCTGAGGGGAGCATAAAGGTATATGCCCCTTAACCCAATCAACACCAAGTGTGAAACATTCCTGGATCTGATGATGAACTCGTCGGTGGGGAACTACTCGACCATCCACTAAACCTAGTCCTCAGTTAACTTGTTGAAAAATTGCACCCATCCTACAGCATCCTTAGGTTGAGTAAACATGTCCGGAATATAAGCCATTCTCTTAGAGTGATGGAAAGCTATATGATCATTCCATGGCCTTTGTGGAAACTCTTGGCGGTATTGACCCTTTTGGAGATGCTCTAACAACCAAACCTGCAACAGCAAATTGCAACCTTCGAAGAATCTGTGCCCCTTCTGCAATGATCATAGGGACAATGGTATATGTCTGCCCCTCGATCCTGTCCATCAAAGTTTTGGCCACCATGGCCAGCTTGGTAAGGATTTTATCCCCTTAGATCGGGAATACCAGCAAGCCCAAGAAACATACAATGAATACAAAGACCTTGCAATGAACCCAGCCCAAGGAGGTAATTGAGAACTCATCATCAAAAATACGGTAAGAGCTACTGTGATCGTATCGTTCATAGAGGAAGTTGAAAGGTATGTAAGAGTTTTTAGGACTCCAAGTCATCATTTTTCTTCAGTCCCATCATCTTAAGGAATCCTCTAGTGGTGCGATTTTCAGGCGCTAATAGACAAGGGCTATCCCAAGGCAACCCAGCAAATCCCCCTATTTCTTCTAGAAGATGAGTCATTTCTATGTCCCCAAAGCGGAACACGCCCCTTTCCTAGTCCCAAAACATAGTGGCAGCCTCAATCAACATTTTGTTCGGCCTAAGATTCAACAGAGAAGGCAAATTTCCTAGACTTGTTTCACATGATTTTGGTCACTTGAGGGAAGATCCCTCCACCAATCCAACAAAAGTGAAGGTATGCTACCGACCATACCGAATCTGGGGACTTCATGCCTCATTTTCTGCAAAACAAAAGATGGTTAGGCCCTTTTCCCCCTCCAGCTTCGTCTATTTATACAACAATAATTAGCGTATTGGTACTTATTTCTCCAAAATTAATGCACACAATCGTGGTTGCGTCCGTTGGGATTATGGAAAACCCAATGGACTTTTGGGTGAGGCTTGTCTTAAAAGGTTATTATGTGGACAACATATTAACCCGACTAGGGTTGACCATGATACATGCACAATTGATCAGAGTAAGGTTACCATAGAGGTCTAGACTGGGACCCTCAAGTTAACAACTTGAGGAGGAAAGGCACGGAACCATCGAACACACCGCTGATCGACTAGTTTTACCGCAAATACGCCTTTCCAAATTTAAAGGGTGATATATAGGAAGAGCGTAAAGACTCATCAAGCGTTGCTATAATATTGATTACGCATGAGTGGAATATGATGTTGAGCATGATTTATGCAACAATAAATAGCATGTTGTCAAGTATTTGCACGTTTTAAAAATGATAAATGCGATATTTAAATAATTGAAAGATAGTTACGAAAAAGAAAATAAAGAGACAAGTTAGTTTCAGGAAGCAAAGGAAATCATAAATGCTCGAAAATAAGCAGTTAAATGCAAATAAGGGAGAAGGTGCATAGAATAAAGCATGCTTAAGACTAATTCAATGAAATAAGTTCATTATGGTAAGAGCCTAAAATATCCCTAGTAGAGTCTCCATGCTGTCGTGCCCCCTTTTTCCATCGCGGAGTCTGGGTTTTGACATTCATTAGGAACAACTTATTTCCTTTTGGGAATTGGGTATTTGAATTTGAAGAGTTGCCACCTAACAGATTAAGGTGCGTTAGGGCACCTAGAGCAATTAACTCATATAACTAGTTTGCTTTACTAGAGATTAGGGTAAGAGCTCGAAATAACCTTGAGAGGAAAGTGTTAGGCACCCCTCATGGTCCACAACAGTGGGTCCCGACCGAACTCAGTTATGTGAATTAGTCATAAGCAGTCTAAGTACACATTTGCAAATAAAGGAAGTTTAGGTAGTCTGAGCACACATATGTAAATAAAGGAAGGGAAGTCCTAGGTTTGTTAGCCTATAGGATCACATCTGTACAATACCCGGTAAGCCTTCCTCAAATAGAGGGGTTACACATGGCATTAGCGCACAGGTCATCAAATCCTCTACTATCCAGTTACCCTCCCCTTGGTCATAGCCTAAAGCGTCCTAATAATCTTAAGAAGTATCATATGCGTGCACTACCCGTCCCTTTACTTATATAGTCCTGAGGTATTTGGGACTTCTAGTTAAGGTGGGGTCTAGACTCAACTACAGTAATTAAAAGGAGAAACTCTAGGTGACACACAAAACATATAAGACTGGACCAACGATAGAAGAATTAAAATGCTTGCATTTTACCACCACAAATAGAGCAAGTAAGGGCACGTCTTAAACAACAAATTTCAAATATTTGAGAAAGAGCCCTAGAACAGGATATCTAGGTGAGCATGATAAGTAGAGAATATGCAATGCTGAGTTAAGGCAAAAGTGTTGAAGACCTATTCAGTTTGCCTACTGAATTTAGAACCTGTTAAATCTGGGCAGTCACAATAAGTAAAGCAGTTTCATAGTTTATTAAACCTTTATTACCTATAGGCTTGCCTTGGCGTGAATTAGCAGTAACATGTCATCTAGACATTAATGAAAGACCATAATTCTAAATCAATAATTGACAGACAGATTTTTGTTTTTATTTAAACCTATATGTTGTCTAGGTGTTGAAGAAGGATCACATGCATTACAGAATTAATTTCACACTTTCATATCTAAGAGTATGATGTCTAGGTATTGAGATTATTTTTATGCATATTCCTTATAGGCTAGGTGACAACTAATTTTTACGTGTTCAAACTATAGGCATGGTTTTAAATAAATGCAGTAAAAATCGTAGGAACATGGTCTCTAATGAACATAGAGCAATTGCTGAATGTGATTATTAAAGCAGAATTGATAAATGACCTAAGAACCATATTTTAATGCAAGTAAGAGAATGCAGAATGGAAGTTTAGAGCAGATAGTGTAGTGATCATATAAACATGTTTTCTAATGCACATAACATTCAGTAGGCATGGCTTCTAACTCGTACAAATAGTCATAACAGTCCTATGAGCATGGTTTCTAGTGCATGTAGACAATCATAACGGTCCTAAGAGCATGGTTTCTACCTGATTCCCACAAAAGAGATATAAAAGTCCCTCCCTTTTACTAATTTCCTCAATATTTGTTTACAAGAAATTATTATTACAGCCAATAGTGAATGAATTACATAAATAAATATAAACTATCTATAGGGAGCCTGAATTTGGCCTAAAGTAAACCTGGGGTTGCCAGGACTTCAGAATAGTCTCAAATGCCAAGAGTCTCATAGCCAATGGCATGTCCTGGTGTGTCAAAGTTCCCTACGGACCTCGAGGATCGCGGGCAGTGCTCACACCAAGACCCTTTCTTAAAATAGAGAACTGGTTATGTGCAGTGTGGAAGGGCCAGCCTTGGTGTACCAGAGTTCAGAGGAATCTCAAGGATTCCTAAACAGTACACACACCAGAAGGGCAGAACTTAAATAATCTAAGAGTAGAAGTGAGAATGCTTGACATAGTTTGGAAGAACTTAGTAAAACAGTGTTGAAGTAAAACTTTGAGGAGTGAAAAAGGTTTTCAGGAATAGACACAATTTTAGAAAAAATGCTAAGAGTGAAAACAGTTTTGGAAGCAATTCTGAGAAAACACACAATCACAAAAAAATAACTTAGAGCGCCCAGATTCAGAGCCATTTATTACTTGATTCTAAGTGTAGACAAACAGCTTTACAGACAAGGATTAGGGGGGTTGGGGACATAGAGAGCTCAAATCAGAAACACATAATCATGGATAAGAGGAGAAACATATAGATTAGCAAGTACAAAGAACAAGTAGGAACTGATTGACATCCAAAACACAAAACAACTACTTCAAAGTGTTAACATGGGAATTACGCTCGAAATTAGAATAGTAATAGGCAGTAAGACATAGAGACATGGTATGGGAGTAGTCATGCTGAGGACAGGGGTCTATTACACAGAATTAGTCATGCCGCTTAGTATTAATCAAGTACATTAAGAGTCTATGATACTAACATGAGCATATTAGTTGAGGGAATAAAACAGGAACTCAAGTAAACATGCTGGCCAAGTATCAAACAAGACAAGTGATACCCAGACATGCTGATTACACCCTTGAACAAGAGAGGGCAAAACTTAAGCATGCTGAATAAAGCAGTAAACAAGAAGACCAATTAAATACACAAGCCATTAAATTAGTGCAGAAGGAGACACAGATTAACAGACATGGAGCACATAGAGTTGAGTTTCAGAATTGAACTAGGAACATACCAGTTAAGGAAGCAAAGTGCAGAAAGTAAAGCAAGTAGAGTTCCACAGTCTAGCTTTGGCCTTCAGCCGGCTAGACAAGCAGTTAGCACAAGTAGCAGAGAGAGAAGAGATAATTTGTGTGTGTGTATGTGTGTGTGTTTGTTTTGAACTAAATCGTGTATTAAGAAGTAAAACAAGAGCGTATATATAGCACTTTAGGAGTAGAACAAATAAGGAAAAAGAATCAAAAGCCTGTCAATTAGGGACAATCACAGAATTACAGAATCAAATCACATAAATGGGTTCGGAATAGACCCCCTTAATTAGGGGTAATTGATTAACGGTAACAACATGGGTTTAATTAAGGCAAGGAGTCCAAATCATACCAAATAAAGAATCAGTAAGAATCCTAAAATTATACGGGCAATCAATTAAGGCAGAGATGACCAATTAAAGTCATAAACAAGGAAATAAATAAAACCTATGCACCCGAATCTTAATAGAGTAAAGTAATCAGCAAAACCTTCTAAAGAATACTGATTTCCGGAAAGAATTACTCAAATTCCATAAATAGAGATTAAACTAAGTAAGACTTCACATAAAATATAGAACTTAGCCAGAAAAGCAGGTTCAAACCCTAACAAAGATTAATTAGGGCAAAACCTCAAAAATATTGGATTTAACAAGGAAAAATGTTTAAGTCCAAAAGATAGAGTAAACTAACACGACTGGTATCACAAAAATACCCAAAATCGAAGCAAAGATTAAAGGAACCACATAGAATCAACTAGGGTTTACATATTCTTGCACAAATCAGTCACGGAGATGAATGAATAATTAATCAAATACTTAGAAGTCAGAAAAACCTTTGAAAAACAACTTGGGATGAACCCTAGTTTAGGAAGAGTGATTAAAAATCGGAATAATCAAACAAAGATTTTTTGAGGGAAATCACATAATAACATTCGAATCATCTGAGATCTGTAAAGATCTGAGAAGAATCGACACTATCGAGCTAGGGTTTTCACAAAAGTAGTAGAGATGAGAGAATAGGTCAAGAACCCATAGATCCGTAATAAAACAAGAAGAAGTTCTTACTCACAGACGAAAAATGGCCTGAGATAGGATGATAAACAAAGTTTCAAACCGGAATCAGTTGGGGTTCCCTTGAGATCTTCTCAAGGACCCAAGAAATCGAAGAGCCATGGCGTGTAGAAGACCAGGTCTGGTCGGAGAAGACATAGAATCACCATAGGAGGGGTTCACACCGGTGACGACGTTTTAGGGTTAGGTTGAGAGGGAGTTTGAGACAAGGGAGATGATGACGGCGGGTAAGGGAAAGAATGAGAAGGGTTTGGGTAGTTTTGGGGGTTAATTAAGGTAAGGATAATCGTAGACCGTTGATCAAAATGATCAACGGCCATGATTGAACGAGCTAGTTGGTCGGGGATAGGCAAATTAGGCCAAAAGGGTTTTGGGCTAATTTTAAAAAGGGTTTTAGGCTGGTTTTAAAATGGTCAGGTCTGAAAATAAAGGGGCTATTTATTAAATGCCCAAAAAATTTATAAAAAATATTTTATAAAATAATTAACTAATTATAAAAATATTTTTCATGCGTAGAAATGTTTTAAAAATAATTACTCAATATTTTAAAAATACAACGAACCATTTTCTAGTAAAATAATGCAATAATGTACACATGGGCTATAATTTTAAAGTTATTGCAATTGTAACCAAAAAGTGTAAATCTGGCCATTTGTTAAATAATTTGAACTTAATATGACTATAAATAGCAAAATTGGATCATGAAATGTAGTACGAGCGTTTGTGATGCAATTTTGTAATTGTTTATATAAATAAAATACTGGAATTAATTTAAAAATATAGAAATTATGGAAAAATATCAATTGATGTTAATGCATAGTTTTGAATATATATATATATATATATATATATATATATGCATTTTGAAAAATAATATAGGGAATAATTGAGTATCAATAGCTACCCCTCTTTACCCGGAAAGGATGAAAGAGTTGTAGGGTAAAGATATGATGGCCAATTTTGACCGAGCGGGATGGTTTGAGAGATTTAGGCCGCACTCTGGTTTCTGAGCTGCCTACATATCCCTGGTTTTGCAGGAATCATGTCGTATGTAGTTCCGAATTCATTGGCGGAATATACCGATGAAGTCATCACACGATCGAACGCGAGATTTCGGGATAGGTAAAAGGATGGTTACGGTGAGCGATCAAGTTTGAGATAGTCAAAGGGATCAGAGCGGGATTGCTCCTATTGGGATAACAGTTGCTTATCGAGTCAGCTGCATATAAAAAATACTACAAACATATATTTGTGCAGGAATTTAAACATGATGTAGATTCCCTTCAGACCATGAGAATTGTCTTCGGACGGTGCAGATGACGTCCTTAGACTATGATGTCCTCGGCCATGAATTGTGATATAGGAGATTTGCAGGCCATGAAATTATGTTCTCGGGCCATGAGGATGGTGCCTTTGAACCATGATACCTTTGAATAATGATATGTAAATTTGAGAGATCCTCAGGCCATGGCATGCTGTCTTCCGGCTATGAGGATGATGCCTTTAGACAATGACACCTTTGGACAAGTTGGCGATGTTTCAGCCAATGAGATGCAATAATATGATGCTAAAATCAACAAGACAAGGCTTAGTCTTGTGAGGTTGAGGGTAAAGCTTAGCCCGAAAGAGGAGCAAATAGATAGTGTCGGAATAGAGAAACATTTATGCAAGGAGGGACAATGCTTAGTCTCATGAGAAGGCAGTGCTTAGCCTTATGCGAATACGGAGGCAGGGTTTAGCCTCATGCAGATGGAGACAGAGCTTAGTCTCACGCATAGAGAAGGCAGTGCTTAGCCTTATGCATATATTGAGGCAGGGCTTAGCCTCATGCACAATTCGGGACAGGACTTAATCCCATGCAAACGGAAGGCAGTGCTTAGCCTTATGCAGATATGGAGAGAGGGCTTAGCCTCATGCAAGGTTCAGGACAGGGCTTAATCTCATGCAAAGGGAAGGCATTGCTTAGACTTATGCAAATATATAGGTAGGTTTTAGCCTCATGCAAGATTGGAGACAGAGCTTAGTCTCATGCAGAGAGAAGGCAGTACTTAGCCTTATGCAGATATGGAGGAAAGGCTTAGCCTCATGCACAATTCGGGACATGGCTTAGTCCTGCGCAAACGTAAGGCAATGCTTAGCCTTATGCAAAATGGAGGCAAGGCTTAACCTCATACAAGATTTGGGACATGGCTTAGTCCCATGCAAAGGGAAGGCAATGCTTAGCCTTATGTAGATATGGAGGTAGGGTTTAACCTCATGCAAGGTTCGGACAGGTCTTAGTCCCATGCAAAGGGAAGGCAGTGCTCAGCCTTATGCAACTATAGAGGCAGGGCTTAGCCTCATGCAAGATTGGAGATAGAGCTTAGTTTCATGCAAGATGCGGGACAAGGCTTAGTCTCATGCAGATGGGAGGCAGAGCTTAGCCTTATGCAGATATGGAGGCAGGGCTTAGCCTCATGCAAGATTGGAGACAGAGCTTAGTCTCATGCAAGATGCGGGATAGGGCTTAGTCCTATGCAGATGGGAGGCAAAACTTAGCCTTATGCAGATATGGAGGCAGGGCTTAGCATCATGCAAGGTTCGGGACAGGGCTTAGTCCCATGCAAATAGAAGGCAATGCTTAGCCTTATGCAGTGAACAATTGGCAAATAGGAGTAGAGTATTTCTTAGCTAGAGATATATTCGATGTCTGGTGGCCCGATTGATAGTGATTTTGCTGCGTGTATTTATTTGCGAATGCTACTCTTACGTCAGATGTGCCTGCGCTCAAAGAAAAATTTGTAAGTTTTGTAAGGGGAAGTTGGTTCGTGCCTTCATCTACTGGCTTTGCTCTGCTCCGTTTTGGAGGCCTTGTTTGAGTTTCCCTAGGTAACACCTGGCTATTACAGAAATAGAGTTTTCAAAAATATGCAATTATTGATGAAAATAGAGTTATTTTCAAGAATCATAGTGAAATATCAAGTAGTTTAGATGAACTGATGAGTGTAACATATTTAAGAGACATTAAAACTTTCTTGTATTAGAATTTTGAGGATCCTCCTCAAAATTCTGCCCCAGTTTGGTAAATGATCTTTCGGCCGTTTGCGAGTGACGAAACTTGTTGGACCTTCTTCAGAATTTTGAGAATCTTTCTCAAAATTTTGCCCCAGTTTCTTAACCAATT
Source organism: Nicotiana sylvestris (assembly GCF_000393655.2). Classification (NCBI taxonomy): domain Eukaryota; kingdom Viridiplantae; phylum Streptophyta; class Magnoliopsida; order Solanales; family Solanaceae; genus Nicotiana; species Nicotiana sylvestris. The sequence continues at coordinate 117,562,819 of NC_091061.1, forward strand.
TCTGACTTTCTGGCATGTGATGGTGTCGGCTGGACTTGCTCCAGAATTTTGAGGGTCCTCCTCAAAATTCTGCCCTAGTTTTGGGTTCTGGGGGAAATGAAAATTTTATTATGATATGACCGAACCCACAAGGCTGCCTACGTATCCCCTCTTATATGGGAATTAGGTCAAGCGTAGTTTAATTACATCATGTGAATGAGAAACATCTAAGCATAGTATCTTTTGACTGCGTCTGAATTGATTGGTTTTGGCCAGACTTCTCCGTCCATTTCTGCAAGTATGAGTGTTGCTCCTATTATCACCCTGTGAACCATGTAGGGACCTTGCCAATTGGAAGAGAATTTCCCTTTGGCTTCATCTTGGTATGGGAAGATCTTCTTCAGCACTATCTGTCCTGGTGCAAACTGTCTTGGTTTTACCCTTTTGTTGAAATCTTTGGACATTCTGTTCTGATAAAGCTGTCTGTGACATACTGCGTTCATTCTTTTCCCATATATAAGGTCCAATTGCTTATAACGGCTCCTTATCCATTATGCATCGCTGAGTTCGGCTTCCTGTATGATCCTTAAAGAAGGAATCTCGACCTCGACTGGGATGACAGCTTCGGTACCATAAACTAGTAAGTAGGGAGTTGCCCCAGTTGATGTGTGGACTATAGTGCGGTACCCTAACAAGGCAAAGGGTAACTTCTCGTGCCATTGTTTGTGGTTTTCTACCATCTTCCTTAATATCTTCTTGATATTCTTATTGGCGGCTTCTACGGCTCCATTCATTTGAGGTTTGTATGTTGTGGAGTTCTTGTGCTTGATTTTGAAAGTCTCACACTTGAATTTCATCAGATCACTGTTGAGATTGGAGGCATTGTTAGTGATGATTGATTCTGGAACTCCATACCGGCAAACAATCCAGTCACGGACAAAATCTGCCACGACTTTCTTGGTTACTGCCTTGTAAGATGCTGCTTCAGCCCATTTGGTGAAGTAATCAATAGCTACCAAGATAAACTCGTGCCCGTTTGAAGTAGTGGGCTCAATCGGACCGATAACATCCATTCCCCAGGCGACAAATGGCTAAGGTGAGCTTGTTGCATTGAGATTATTTGGTGGCACCTTTATCATATCGGCATGTACTTGGCATTGGTAGCATTTTCGGACATACCGGACGCAATCTGTCTCCATGGTCATCCAAAAATAACCGGCCCTAATAATCTTCTTGTCCAGGACAAAAATCATTCATATGCGGGCCACAGATCCCCGCATGTATCTCCTCAAGTAGCTTAGAAGCTTCTTTTGCGTCGACACACCTTAGCAATACCAAATCAGGGGTTCTTCTATATAGGTTTCCTCCGCTGTGGAAGAAGTGATTGGACAACCTCCGAAGTGTGCATTTCTGAGTATGGTTCGCATGCTCTGGATATTCTCCTTTTGCCAAATATTCTTTGATATTGTGAAACCAAGGTCGCCCGTCTGCTTCTTCTTCAACATGGGCACAATACGCCAACTGATTATGAATTCTCACTAGGATGGGGTCAATGAAATTCTTGTCTGGATGTTGTATCATTGATGACAAAGTGGCCAGTGCATCTGCGAACTCATTTTAAATTCTGGGCACATGTTTGAACTCTATTTTTGTGATTCTTTTCATCAATTCTTGTACGTGGTGCAAGTATGGTGGCATTTTAGTGTTCTTTGCAGCCCATTCTCCTTGAACCTGATGTACCAGAAGATCTGAATGCCCAATCACCAGTAACTCATATATATTCATATCGATAGCCAGATTGAGCCCCATAATACAAGCCTCATATTCTGCCATATTGTTGGTGCATGGAAACCTGAGCTTCGTAGATACAGTGTAGTGTTGACCTATTTCTGATACCAAAACCGCTCCAACGCCCACTCCTTTGAAATTTGCAGCTCCATCAAAGAACATCCTCCAACCGTAGTATGCTTCAGTAATGTCCTCTCCTACGAATGACACTTTTTCATCAGAAAAATACATTTTTAAGGGTTCATATTCTCCTCCCACAGGATTTTCAGCAAGATGGTTTGCCAATGCCTGCCCTTTGACCGCCTTCTGAGTTACATAGACGATATCGAACTCACTTAACAGTATTTGTCGTTTGGCTAATTTTATTGTCTGCATGGCTTCTGAAAGATGTACTTTAGAGGGTCCATCCTGGATATGAGATATGTGGTATTGGCACAGAAGTAATGCCTCAATTTTTGAGTCTTCCAAGTCAAAGTACAACAAGTGCGTTCCAATAAAGAATATCATGCTTCGTAAGGTGTGAACTTCTTACTCAAGTAGTATATGGATTGCTCCTTTCTCCATGTCTCATCATGTTGTCCCAAAACACATCCAAAAGCTCCATCTAACACAGATAGATAGAGTAGCAAATGTCTCCCAGGTTCTGGAGGGACTAGGACTGGTGGTGTGGACAGGTACTCCTTGATTTTGTCGAAAGCCCTCTAACAATCTTTGGTCCAACTTGTTTCAGCATCTTTCCTCAACATCTTGAAGATGGGTTCACATATGACTATGGACTGTGCTATGAAGCGACTGATATAGTTAAGACGTCCTAGAAAGCTCATAATGTCCTTGCTCCTTGGTGGCGGTAACTCTTGAATAGCCTTAACTTTGGACGGGTCCAACTCAATTCCCCGATGGCTGACAATGAATTCCAATAACTTTCCTACGGGAACCCCAAATGTGCGTTTTATAGGGTTCAATTTTAAGTTGTTCCTCCTTAACCTGTCAAAGAACTTTCCCAAGTCTGCATCTGCGACCCTCTTGAATTTGATAATGACATCGTCAACATACACCTCTATTTCTTTGTGTATCATATCATAGAAGATGGTTGTCATAGCTCTCATGTAAGTGGCCCTAGCATTCTTTAGACCAAAGGGCATCATCTTGTAGTAGTACACCCTCCATGGTGTAATAAAAGTTGTTTTCTCTGCGTCTTCTTCATCCATCCAGATCTGATGATAACCCGCGAAACAATCTACAAAGTATTGGAGCTCATGCTTGGCACAATTGTCGATCAGGATGTGTATGTTTGGTAGTGGGAAGTCGTCCTTGGGACTTGCTCTGTTTAAGTCTCGATAGTCAACATATATTCTGACTTTCCCATCTTTCTTTGGAATTGGTACAATGTTGGCCAACCAGGTTAGGTACTCAACTACCCTGAGGACTTTGGCTTTGATCTGCTTAGTAACTTCCTCCTTGATTTTCAGGCTTATATCTGGTTTGAATTTTCTGAGTTTCTGCTTCACCGGCGGACACATTGGATTGGTAGACAACTTGTGAGCCACTATGGATGTGCTCAAACCGGTCATGTCATCATATGAACATGCAAAGATGTCCTCATACTCCTTCAAGAAACTAATGTACTCCTCCTTCTCTGTCGGTGATAACTGGATGCTTATGTGAGTCTCCTTGACGGTTTCGACGTCTCCCAAATATATTGCTTCGGTTTCGTCCAGGTTGGACTTAGACTTATTCTCAAAGTTCTCAACCTCTCTAACAACTCCCTTAGGTATTTCATCCTCTTCTTCTAAGTCACTATCCTTATGTTGCGTTGTCTCATTACATGTCATAGTCACCGGTTCATCAGGAAAAGTAATAATAATACTGTAGAAAGAAAATGTGAAAGACAATAATGAATAATAGGTAGCAATGCATTGATTAAATTCAAAAATATCCAAAATGAATACGGCTCGATGAATCGAGCAATTATTTTGAAGCAAAAGTGTCTTTAAAATAAAATTACAGAAAACATCTGAAATGCCTAGCATGGCTATAAATTAGGCTAAGTGCCAAGCTACCTAGGGACTCGGCGGGCTCGGGATGGTGTGGTGGTCCAATTACTAAGAACGGCTTCCTTCTCCATAGTCCGAATAGTGAGGCCTTCTTCCCCCTCCTCCTCAATTATCGCACTGCAGTCCATATCCTCATCTTCTAAAAACAAATTCCTTAGCTCAGCTAAGGCTTGTTCCTCTGCAGTTCCCCATATTGTATTAGCCTAGTGAAAAGTCTGACTCAGATGTGGCACTGGTTGCTCGAGAGGGTAATAAGGACCACGCCATGAAGGTGACCAATCATCATACTCTTTCCATGTATACTGGTATCCAAGCCTGAAGATTGTACCATGACATTTCAGTTGTATTGGTTTAGTAATGCTTTAGAGGTTCTTACCAAGCCCTTTGCCGGGTTCATACCCAGTCCATACCAGTGTGCTTACTATTTTGTTACTCCACCATTTGTCCTTCTCAACTGCGTTGATATGTTCAATGTGGTGATAAGTTTCCCCTCCTAGCCTTCTTCTGTTCTCGATAACCGAGATGGTTTGACTGGTGCAGATAGGTTTGCTTCCATCTCCGTGAATGATCAACTCCTGATGGTTCCATTCGAATTTCACGGCCTGGTGTAGTGTGGAAGCCACATCCCCCGCAGCATGTATCCAAGGTCGACCCCATAGAAAATTTTATGAAGGTTATATATCCAGTACTTTGAATTCAACGTCGAACCAAGTTGATCCCATTTGCAGACAAAGATTAATCTCCCCAATTATGGTCCTTTGAGACCCATCAAAGGCTTTCGCGTTCATACTTCCTGCCCCTATCTCATGGAAACCTTTGTCAATTTTTTCAGAGTATCCAACGGACAAATATTGAGGCTTGAACCTCCATCGATCAGGACTCTGGCAATGAATTTGTCTTCAAATTGTACTGTGACATGCAATGCTCGGTTATGATTCAACACTTCAGGCGGTAATTCAACCTCGTGGAAAGTGATCTTATGACTTTCCAGCACCTACCCTACCATGTTGGCCATTTCTCCGTAGGTGATGTTATTAGGCACATAAGCTTTATTCAACACCTTCATCAAAGAATTCTTGTGCGCCTCTGAATTTTGCAATAGTGATAGGATGGAGATATGGGCAGGGTTTTTGTTCAAATGATCGATGACAGAGTATTCTTTTGCTTGTACTTTCTTCCAAAGGTCATCTGGTCCAATTTCAATGACGGGTTGCTTAGAAGAAGCCTAATTTCTCAATCCTCCCAAGTGTTCAGGTGTATAGATCCTTCCCGTTCTGGTCATCCCTTGTGCGGCATGAGATTCTTCCATCTTTGCATTTCCTTTTTGCCTAGCTTCAGCGACATAATCCCAAGGTATGGCTTTGGAATCGAAAGGAGGTGTGGTTGATACTATCACTGTGAAAGGTGTAGCCACTTCTACCTCAAATGGAACCGGTGTGGTTACAGGTGGAGCTACCTCTACCTCAAATGGAACCGATGCGGCTACCTCAACCTTGATCGGCGACTACATCTGTACTGCAATAGGAGTGAGTGTGACTGTAGGTTTAAAGTCATCGCCCTCTCGAATATGCTTGATTGACCCCTCAGGATCCCATTCTTCATCCATCTCTATCACATATACTCCACCGCCCCTATGATCTGGGAGAGGATTGTTGCGGACGTTGGGTGCAACTTCTTTTTCCTGTATGACCTTGTTGTTAATCAATGTCTGGATTTATCTTTCAATGTTCGGCACTCGTCGATGGTGTGCCCCTTCATACCGGAGTGATATGCACAAGTTTTGTTTGGGTTGACCCATTGAGATGAGTTCTCTACAGCCACAGCGGGAATAAGAGTGACATAACCAGTAGCCTTCAACCTTTCATGCAGCTGGTTGATGGTTCAGCAATAGCGGTGTATTGTCTGGGTGGTTTGCGATCAAAGTTAGGTCGGGGTCTTGGGTAGTTTTGGTGAGTTGGAGGTGACTGAAAATGAGATGGTTGGGAGTTATATGTGTGATAGGCAGTAGCTGGTTGGGAATATCTGGGAGATGAGGGTTGGTATGTGGGTGGAGGTGTTTCATATATGGGTGGAGGTGTTTGGTATGTGAGTAGAAGCGTTTGGTATGTGAGTGGAGATTTTGGGCCTTGAGCCACCATTACTGCCCCCACGTCTCTCTTCTTTGATATACCTCCTGATTATAATGTTTTTTTTGTGGCCTGTAATGCCTCGAAATTTGTCACCATTCTGCTTTTGATACCTTCTTCAATACTTTCTCTAAGTTTGATAATATCAGAGAATTTGTGATTCTCAATGACCATTAACCTTTCATAATACTGTGGGTCATGTGCCTTGACAAAGAACTTGTTCATTTGTTCTTCTTCTAGTGCTGGTCTGACCTTGGCTGCTTCTGACCTCCACCGGGTAGCATACTCACAGAAAGTCTCAGTTGGCTTCTTCTTTAAATTCTGGATGTAGAAGACATTTGGTGCATTCTCCGTGTTAAACCTGAACCGGTCCATAAATTATGATGCCATACTCACCCAATTGGCCCACTTCTTAGGATCCTGGCTGATGTACCAGGACAAAACATCTCCAGTAAGACTTCTCATGAAGAGCTTCATTCGGATCCTTTCATCCTTTCCGACCCCTACGAGCTTGTCACAGTAAGTTCTCAAATGAACCTTGGGATCGCCTGTTCTGTCAAACATCTCTAACTTGGGAGGTTTGTAACCCTCCAGTAGTTCCACGTCCGGTTGTATGCATAGGTCCTTATAATTCAAATCTTCTATCCCTTTGCCTCCTTCGACACCCTGAACTCGATTTGTCAATTTCTTGAGTTCTTCAGCCATGTTCTTGATGAGCAGGTCCTTCTCAGCGGATTTTGGTGTATAGGAGATTGATTGAGTATAGTGAGGTATGGTTTCCATATATAGGGTTGTTTGATGAGTGCCAGGGATTTGGGTGTAGTGGTGGTCGTTGGTCGAGTTTTGAGGATCAAGAATGAGCTGTGGTGTGTTCTGAGGAGTGTGATAGGTAGTGGTTGGCAGGTATTGGATTGTTTGATGATGGTGTTGTGGTGGGGTTGGTATCGTCAAAGGATTGAGATTTTGAGGCAGAGTTGCATAGTGATGAGGTGCTGGCGGGTTTTGTGGATGCTAGTTTGGTGTATTTCAGGGAGGTGCTGGGTTTTTGGTCTTTTGTTGGTTGATATCAGGGATGTTCAGGGTGAGGGATAGGTTTGCTAAGTTTCGGACCTGCTCAAGCTCTCCCTATAACTCCAATATCTTTTGTTCCAACTGTAAAACCATATCATTTGGTGCCGGAGTACTCCAACCGTCTGAAGTTTCTGCCATTCTCCTTTTAAATAACACTTAAGTCATCTATTTTAGCTTTCCCTATGCTCTTTATATTACTTGGAGGAGGAGGAGGTGGAGGGCCTCTAGATCTGGTGTGATATGTTGATGATGCCAGTAGTGCGAACCAACCTTAGGGGATGGGAATAATAAAGAATAAAAAATAAAAGGTAAACAAGTCAGTAAGGGTTCTGAAATGTTTGCAGTATTTAAACAAATATTGCGAAAATGTAAATTCATGTCCTAATTTGGGAGCCTCATTGTGCCCGAGGTAAGCCTAGCGACAAATAGATTTGGAGAAATTCAGTGCCAATAATTGCCTCATTTCATTAATGTTCAAAATAGATGACCCAACCGACACTAAATAAGATAATGTTACTAGTGGAACTTGGCCTTATTACATTTAAAAGAAAAGCAAGTAAACCTAATCTACTTGGTCCCAGAAGGACCCTTTCCAGACCGGATGCTATTGTCGATCAATTCCCCAGTTCGTGCAGGTTCAGCAGTAAGAATGCCCTTGCAAAATGTCTTCCTTTGTTTCCCTCAGCATTCTGGCAATTGGTGACCCTCTTTCTTATTTTCCCTTCCAATTCCATTAAGTTGTACTCCAAATATGCCAACCTTTCACTGGATTTAACAGCTCTCTCTTTCCACTCATTGATCATTTCCATGTCGGCCTTATGCTACTCCATATGCTCAGCTTCAGACTCACGAACTCTTTTGCGCAGCTTGTTATACTTCATCTCTGCTTCAACAAATTCGTCTATGACACTGTTTCCTGGACCAACCCTTGGTTCGAAGATCCCTGCTATGTTATCATCCAACCATGAGGGGTAAAAGTATAAGTGACTCGCATGATATCGGTCCGGATCGATGGTATCCTTTTCCACGATAATCTTCATAGTCCACATATGTTGTGCTTCATTATTTTATGGGATGGCGTCATCCTAAAAATCAGCTATGAAGTGACTCATTTTAGCGACTTGTGGTATGACCTATCTCCTGCCTGGCTGTCTCATAACCCTGAGGGGAGCATAAAGGTATATGCCCCTTAACCCAATCAACACCAAGTATGGAACATCCCTGGATCTGATGATGAACTCGCCGGTGGGGAACTACTCGAACATCCACTGAACCTGGTCCTCAGTTAACTTGTTGAAAAATTGCACACATCCTACAACATCCTTAGGTTGAGCAAACATGTCCGAAATATAATTCATTCTCTTAGGGTGATGGAAAGTTATATGATCATTCCAAGGCCTTTCTTGGTGGTATTGACCCCTTTTGAGATGCTCTAACAACCAAACATGTAGCAGCAAAATTGCAACCCTCGAAGAATTTGTGCCCCTTCTAATAGCGCTCTAAGGCTCGGTACATATTTGCAATGATATAGGGACAATGGTATATGTCTTCCCCTCGATCCCGTCCATTAAAGTTTTGGCCACCATGGCCAGCTTGGTAAGGATTCTATTCCCTTGAATCGGGAATACCAGCATGCCCAAGAAACATACAATGAATACGAAGACCCTGCAATGAACCCAGCCCAAGGAGGTGATTGAGAACTCATCATAAAAAATACGGTAAGAGGTACAGTGACCGTATCGTTCATAGAGGAAGTTGAAAGGTATGTAGGAGTTTTTTAGGCACTCCAAGTCATCATTTTTCTTCAGCCCCATCATCTTAAGGAATCCTCTAATGGTGCGATTTTTAGGCGCTAATAGACCAGGGCTATCCCAAGGCAACCCAGCAAATCCCCATACTTCTTCTAGAAGAGGAGTCATTTCTATGTCCCCAAAGTAGAATACAGCTCTTTCCTTGTCCCAAAACATAGTGGCAGCCTCAGTCAACATTTTGTTCGGCTGAAGATCCAACAGAGAAGGCAAATTTCCTAAGACTCATTTCACATGATTTTGGTCACTTAAGGGATGATCCCTCCACCAATCCAGCAAAAGTGAAGGTATGCTACTGACCATACCGAATCTAGGGACTTCGTGCCTCATTTTCTGCAAAACAAAAGATGGTTAGGTCATTCCCCCCTCCAGGTTCGTCTATTTATACAACAATGATTAATGCACACAATTGTGGTTGCATCCGTTGGGATTATGGAAAACCCGATGGACTTTTGGGTGAGGCTTGTCTTAAAAGGTTATTATGTGGACAACATATTAACCCGGCTAGGGTTGACCATGATGCATGCACAATTGATCAGAGTAAGGCTACTATAGAGGTCTAGACTGGGACCCTCAAGCGGACAACTTGAGGGGGAAAGGCACGGAACCGTCGAACACACCGCTGATCGACTAGTTTTACTGCAAATACGTCTTTTCAAATTTAAAGGGTGATATATAGGAAGAGCGCAAACACTCATCAAGCGTTGCTATAATATTGATTACACACGAGTGGAATATGGTGTTGAGCATGATTTATGCAACAATAAATAGCATGTTGTCAAGTATTGCACGTTTTAAAAACGATAAATGCGATATTTAAATAATTAAAAGACAGTTACAAAAAAGAAAATAAAGAGACAAGTCAGTTTCAGGAAGCAAAGGAAATCATAAATGCTTGAAAATAAGCAGTTAAATCCAAATAAGGGATAAGGTGCATAGAATAAAGCATGCTTAAGAATAATTCATAGAAATAAGTTCGTTATGGTAAGATCCTAAAATATTTCTAGCGGAGTTGCCATGCTGTCGTGCCCCCTTTTTCCATCGTGGAGTCCGGGTTTCGACATTCATTGGGAATAACTCATTTCCTTTTGGGGAATTGGGTATTTGAATTTGAAGAGTCGCCACCTAACAGATTAAGGTGTGTTAGGTCACCTAGAGCAATTAACTCATATAACTAGTTTGCATTACCAGAGATCAGGGTAAGGGCTTGAAATAATCTTGAAGGGAAGGTGTTAGGAATCCCTTGTAGTCCACAACGGTGGGTCCCGACCGAACTCAGTTATGTGAATTAGTCATAAGCAGTCTAAGCACACATTTGCAAATAAATGAAGTTTAGGTAGTCTGAGCACACATATGTAAATAAAGGAAGGGAAGACCTAGGTTTGTTAGCCTATAAGATCACATCTGTACAATAACCGGTAAGCCTTCCTCAAATAGAGGGGTTACACATGGCATTAGCGCACAAGTCATCATATCCTCTACTACCTAGTTACCCTCCCCTTGGTCATAGCCTAAGGTGTCCTAACAATCTTAAGATGTATCCTACGCGTGCACTACTCGTCCCTTTACTTATATAGTCCGAAGGTATTTGGGACTTCTAGTTAAGGTGGGGTCTAGACTCTCCTACAGTGATTAAAAGGAGAAACTCTAGGCGACATACAAAACATATAAGACTGGACCAAAGATAGAACAATCAAAATGCTCACATTTTACCTCCACAAATAGAGCAAGTAAGGGCATGTCTCAAACAACAAATTTCAAATATTTGAGAAAGAGCCCTAGAACAGGATATCTAGGTAAGCATGATAAGCAGAGAATATGCAATGCTGAGTTAAGGCAAAAGTGTTGAAGACCTATTCAGTTTGCCTACTGAATTTAGAACCTGTTAAATCTGGGCAGTCACAATAAGTAAAGCAGTTTCATAGTTTATTAAACCTTGATTACCTATAGGCTTGCCTTGGCGTGGATTAGCAGTAACATGTCATCTAGACATTAATGAAAGACCATAATTCTAAATCAAAAACTGACAGACAAATTTTTGTTTTTATTTAAACCTATATGTTGTCTAGGCACTGAAGAAGGATCACATGCATTACAGAATTGATTTCACACTTTCATCTCTAAGAGTATGATGTCTAGGTATTGAGATTATTTTTATGCATATTCCTTATAGGCTAGGTGACAACTGATTTTTACGCGTTCAAACTATAGGCATGGTTTTAAGTAAATGTAGTAAAAATCATAGGAACATGGTCTCTAATGCACATAGAGCAGTTGTTGAACGTGATTATTAAAGCAGAATTGATAAATGACCTAAGAACCAGATTTTAATGCAACTAAGTGAATGCAGAATGGAAGTTTAGAGCAGATAGTATAGTGATCCTATAAACATGTTTTCTAATGCACATAACAATTCAGTAGGCATGGTTTCTAACTCGTACAAATAGTCCTAACAATCCTATGAGCAAGGTTTCTAGTGCATTTAGACAATCATAACGGTTGTAGGAGCATGGTTTCTACCCAATTCCCAGAAAAGAGATATAAAAGTCCCTCCCTTTTACTAATTTCCTCAATATCTATTTACAAGAAATTATTATTACAGACCAATAGTAAATGAATTACATAAATAAATATAAACTATCTATAAGGAGCCTGAATTAGGTCCAATGTAAACCTGGGGTTACCAGGCCTTCAGAACAGTATCAAATTCCAAGAGTCTCATAGCCAATGGTATGTCCTGGTGTGTCAAAGTTCCCTAAGGACCTCTGGGATCCCAGGTAGTGCTCACACCAAGACCCTTTCTTAAAATAGAGAACTGGTTATGTGCAGTGTGGAAGGGCCAGCCCTGATGTGCCAGAGTTCAGAGGAATCTCAAAGATTCCTAAACAGTGCACACACCAGAGGGGCAGAGCTTAAATAATCTTAGAGTAGAAGTGAGAGTGTTTGACATAGTTTGGAAGAACTTAGTAAAACAGTGTTGAAGTAAAACTTTCAGGAGTGAAAAAGGTTTTCAGGAATAGACACAGTTTTAGAAAAAAATGCTAAGAGTGAAAACAATTTTGGAAGCAATTCTGAGAAAACACACAATCACAAAAAATAACTTAGAGCGCCCAGATTCAGAGCCATTTATTACTTGATTCTAAGTGTAGACAAACAGCTTTACAGACAAGGATTAGGGGGGTTGGGGACATAGAGAGGTCAAATCAGAAACATATAATCATGGATAAGAGGAGAAGCATATAGACCAACAAGTACAAAGAACAAGTAGGAACTGATTGACATCCAGAACACAAAACTACTACTTCAAAGTGATAACAAGGGAATCATGCTCGAAATTGGAATAGTAATAGGCAGTAAGACATAGAGACAAGGTATGAGAGTAGTCATGCTGAGGACATGGGTCTATTACACTGAATTAGTCAAGCCGCTTAGTGTTAATCAAGTACATTAGGAGTCTATGATACTAACATGAGCATACTAGTTAAGAGAAATAAACAAGAACTCAAGTAAACATGTTGGCCAAGTATCAGTCAAGACAAGTGATACCCAGACATGTTGATTACACACTTGAACAAGAGAGGGCAAAACTTAAGCATGTTGAATAAAGCAATAAACAAGAAGGGCAATTAAATACATAAGCCATTAAATTAGTGCAGAAGGAGACATAAATTAACATACATGGAGCACATAGAGTTGAGTTTCAGAATTGAACTAGGAACATACCAGTTAAGGAAGCAAAGTGCAGAAAGTAAAGCAAGTAGAGTTCCACAGTCTAGCCTTGGCTTTCAGCCGGCTAGACAAGTAGTTAGCACAAGTAGCAGAGAGAGAAGATAGAATTTTTGTATGTGTGTGTGTGTGTGTTTTGAACTAATTGTTCTTGTGTTGAGAGGTAAAACAAGAGTGTATATATAGCATTTTAGGAGTAGAACAAATAAGGTAAAAGAATCAGAAGCCCGTCAATTAGGGGCAATCACAGAATTACAGAATCAAATCACATAAAGGGGTTTGGAATAGACCCCCTTAATTAGGGGTAATTGATTGACGGTAACAATAGGGGTTTAATTAAGGCAAGGAGTCCAAATCATACCAAATAAGGAATCAGTAAGAATCCTAAAATTATACGGGCAATCAATTAAGGCAAAGATGATCAATTAAAGTCATAAACAAGGAAATAAATAAAACTTATGCACCTGAATCTTAATAGAGTAAAGTAATCAGCAAAACCTTCAAAAGAATACTGATTTCCGGAAAGAATTACTCAAATTCCATAAATAGAGATTAAATTAAGTAAGACCTCACAGAAAATATAGAACTTAGCCGGTAAAGCAAGTTCGAACCCTAACAAAGATTAATTAGGACAAAACTACAAAATTACTGGATTTAAAAAAGGAAAAATATTTAAGTCCAAAAGATAGAGTAAACTAACACGACTAGTATCACAAAAATACCCAAAATCGAAGCAAAGATTGAAGGAACCACATAGAATCAACTAGGGTTTACATATCCTTGCACAAATTAGTCACGAATACGAAAGAATAATTATCAAACACTTAGAAGTGAGAAAAACCTTTGAAAAACAACTTGAAATGAACCCTAGTTTAGGAAGAGTGATTAAAAATCGGAATAATCAAACAAAGATTTTTTAGGGAAATCACTTAATAACATTCGAATCATCTGAGATCTGTAAAGATCTGAGAAGAATCGACACTATCGAGCTAGGGTTTTCAGAAAAGTAGTAGAGATGAGAGAATAGGTCAAGAACCCATAGATCTGTAATAAAACAAGAAGTTCTTACTAACAAATAAAAAATGGCCTGAGACAGGCTGATAAACAAAGTTTCAAACCGGAACCAGTTGGGGTTCCCTTGAGATCTTCTAAAGGACCCAAGAAATCGAAGAGCCATGGCGTATAGAAGACCAGGTCTGGTCGGAGAAGACATAGAAGCACCATAGGAGGGGTTCACGCCGGTGACGGGGTTTTAGGGTTAGGGTTAGGTTGAGAGGGAGTTTGAGACGAGGGAGATGATGACAGCGGGTGAGGGAAAGAATGAGAAGGGTTTGGGTAGATTAGGGGGGTTAATTAAGGTAAGGATAATCGTGGACCGTTGATCAAAATAATCAACGACCACGATTGAACGGGCTAGTGGGTCCGGGGTAGGCAGATTAGGCCAAAAGGGGTTTGGGCTAATTTTAAAAAGGGTTTTGGGCTGGTTTAAAAGAGGTCAGGTCTGAAAATAAAGGGGCTATTTATTAAATGCCCAAAAAAATTATAAAAAATATTTATAAAATAATTAACTGATTATAGAAATAATTTTCATGCGTAGAAATGTTTTAAAAATAATTACTCAATATTTTAAAAATACAATGAACCATTTTCTGGTAAAATAATGCAATAATGTACACATGGGCTATAATTGCAAAGTTATTGCAATAGTAACCAAAAAGTGTAAATCTAGCCATTTGTGAAATAATTTGAACTTAATATGACTATAAATAGCAAAATTGGATCATGAAATATTGTAAGATCGTTTGTGATGCAATTTTATAATTGTTTATATAAATAAAATATTGAAATTAATTTAAAAATGTAGAAATTATGGAAAAATATCAATTGATATTAATGCATAGTTTTGAAGATATATATGCATTTTGAAAAATAATATAGGAAAAAATTGGGTATCAACAGTAGTGGCTCTGCCAGTTGATGCACCAATAGTGCGTAGCGTTGACACTTATCACATTTTTTAACATAAGTCTAGGCATCTTGTTCCATCCGGGGCCAGTAGTATCCCGCCCTGATTAATTTTAACACCAGGGAATCTGTGCCTGAGTGGTTTTTGCAGATCCTTTCATGGACTTCTCGCATAACGTAATTAGCTTCGGAAGCTCCCAAACATCGGGCCAGCGGGCCTTGGAAAGATCTTCTATATAATTGACCTCCCTTGAAACTATATCGAGCTGCTTTAGTGCGCAGTAACCGAGATGCCTTAGGATCTTCAGGCAATTTTCTGTGTTCAAAGGTAGTCAATGATCTCATTTCTCCAGTCCTAGACCAAATTGACCGCATTTACCTCGTAGTAGCTATCTGCATCCAATACCAAATTCATAAGCTGCACGACCGTGTCGGAGTTCGATCCCTTCATTTTTGTGGATGATCCAAGATTGGCTAGTGCATCTACTTCCGCATTCTCTTCCCTCGAGATGTGAGTAATTGACCATTCCCTGAACTGAGCGAGTAGAGCCTGGACTTTTATTACGTTGTTGCATGCATTCATCTTTGGCTTTGAAGATCCTGTAGACCTGATTTACTACCAATTGGGAGTCACATTTAATTTTAAAGACCTCAGAGTCCAGTCCCCGGGCCATCTCGAGTCCTGCAGTCAAAGTTTCATACTCTGCTTCATTGTTATTCAGAGGAACAATTTTTTTGGCTTGCCTTAGGGTTTCTCCCAAAAGCATGGTTAGCTCTATGCCGAGCCCAGACCCATTCATGTTGGAAGCTACGTCCGTGAACAAGGTTCAAAATCCTAATGTTGATTCTGACACCATAACTGCTTCTTTGGTAGCCAAAGGCAACAGTCCCGGACTGAAATCGGCCACAAAGTCGGCCAAAACTTGCGACTTAATTGCAGTACTGGGTTTATATTCTATGTCAAATTCACTCATTTCGATGGCCCACTTGGCCATCCTACTTAAGAGTTTAGGTTTATGAAGAATATTCCGCAGGGGAAAAGTGGTCACCATAACTATCGTGTGACATTGGAAATAAGGTATTAGCTTTCGACTACGAGGCTAAGGCCAATATTTTCAAATGTGGATAATGAGTTTCTGCTTCCGTTAAAATTTTACTAACATAATAAATGGGAGATTGCGTCACTTCATCCTCATGAACTAAAAGAGAACTTAACTCTACCTCCAAGATCGCTAAGTAGATCAACAGTTGTTCGCCTTCCTCCGGTTTCGACAGTAATGGAGGACTTGACAAATACCTTTTCAAATCCCTCAAAGCCTGTTGATATTCCAGAGTCTATTCGAAGTTCTTCTTCTTTTTGAGTAGTGAAAAGAAACGATGGCATTTCTCCGAAGACCTTGAAATGAATCTGCTCAAAGTGGTCAGTCTCCCTATCAACCTTTGAACCTCTTTCATGCTTGATAGTTGGTCCGGGATGTCTTCGATGGCTTTAATATTGTCGGGGTTAACCTCGATCCCCCTTTGCGACACAAGGAATCCCAGGAACTTACCAGAGCTAACCCTGAATGCACATTTCTCGGGGTTAAGCTTCATGTTGTGCTTCCTTAATATGTCAAAGGTTTCTTGCAGGTGTTTAAGATGATCACCTGCGTTCAAAGACTTAGCCATCATATCATTTATGTAAACCTCCATAGTCTTCCCTATCTATTTCTCACACATTTTTTTTACAAACCGTTAGTAAGTGGCTCTAGCGTTTTTAGCCCCGAAAAGCATCACAATATAACAATATGTGCAGAAATTTGTTATGGACAGAGTTTTCTCCTGATCCTCCTAGTTCATTTTGATTTGGTTGTACTTAAAGTAAGCATCGAGGAAGCTCGTTAACTTGTTCCCGGCCGTCACATCAATCATTTGATTAATGTTTGGCAATGTGAATGAGTCTTTTAGGCACGCCTTATTTAAATTCTTATAGTTTGCTAACATGCAAAATTTATTATTGTTCTTTGGAACTATTACTAAGTTAGCTAGCCAGTCATAATACTTTACCTCTCTGATTGAACCAATATCAAGTAAGCGAGTTACCTCTTCTTTGATAAATTTGTTCTTGACCTCGGCAATAGGATTTTTTCTGTCTTACCGGTGGGATGTTGGGATCCAGGCTTAGTCTATGCATGGCCACTTCCGGCGGGATAATTGTCATACCCACATGCGACCACACAAAACAATCGACATTGAATTTAATAAATTCGATAAATCCAGACCTGAGCTCAGGGTGTAGTCCTATCCCTAAGTGGAAGTTCGTCTCCGAGAACTTTTCGAACAATGCGATTTGTTCAAGTTCTTCTATTATGGATTTTGTTGCGTCTATCTCTTCTGTACCTGGAAATATCTCGGTATCTAATAGGATTCCGATGACTCCTCCCCCTGGTTGACTTTGCTCGGCTCGGGAGCATGCGCTCGGTTCCTGTAACTACTATGCCACATGCTCCTTCCCTGTGCTACTGGAAACTGAGATTGCATTCATCTCCCTTGCTGCTGGTTGGTCGCCTCTTATTTGTTTAATTCACTCGAGAGTTGGGAATTTTAGCAAATGATGATATGTTGATGGTACAACCTTCATCTCGTGCAACCACGGCTTCCCTAGGATAATATTATAGCCTATATCAATGTCCACCGCCTCAAAAAAGGGTTATCTTCATCACCCCCTCATCATTCGTAGGAAGCAAGATCTCTCATTGGGTTGTCACACTTGCTAGGTTGAACCCGACGAGGAGTTTTATGGCCGGAATGATACTTCCGGTGAGCTTGGCTTGCTCAAACACTCTCCATTGGATGATATTGGCCGAACTTCCTGGGTCCACCAAAACACGTTTAATCTTAAAATCTAAGACATTTAAAGAGATTACCAATGCATCGTTGTGCGACAGCAGTAGTCTATCTGTGTCTTCCTCCATGAAAGTAATGTCGTCCTCAGTGACTTCCTGGAGTCTCTTACTGTGGGTCACCGACACCTTCGTCTTTTTTGCTGCCGAAAATGTTATACCATTAATCTTGTTCCCTATGGAAATCATGTTGATTGTCAAACGTGAGGGATCGTCTCCAGCTTTCGAAGATTCTGCATTATCATGATTGCGGCCATAGTTGTTTTTAGCCTGATCTCTTAAAAATTCTCTTAGATGGCCGTTTTTCAGCAATGTCTCCACCTCCTCGCGCAGATGTTGAGAGTCCCCTATCCGATGACCATTGGTTCATGGTATTCACACCAAAAATTAGGATCTCTTTGGCTAGGATCAGACCTTATTGGCTTCAGGAACTGTGCTTCTTTAATGCTCCTCATAACCGACACCAGCTCCACTACGCTGACGTTAAAGTTGTATTCGGAAAGTCTGGGATAGGAAAAATCCTGAGAACCCGATGTCTCCTTATCCAGTAATGACCTATTATTCTCGCCATGATCAGTTCTCCTGTCGGTAGCGAATCTATCCGTTGGACAGAAACTTCTGTCGTGTCCTTCGGCCCGCTCATAAAGCAAAATTGTCCCCTGGAAGGGCGCTGATCTATGTCTAAATCATCCTTTAATTTCTCTTTATTCTTTTCCCGGTCCCGACCTTTGGTTGACGCCGGAAAGCCGAACTGGTCTTCTTCAATTCTTATCTTTGACTCGTATCGGTTGTGGACATCCGCCCATGTTGTTGCCTGAAACTCGAGCAGACTTTCTTTCAATTTCCGGGAAGCATCGGAACTTCTCGAATTTAACCCTTTAGTAAATGCTTCTGCTAGCCATTCATTTGGCACGACCGCGAGCAACATCTTTATTTCTGTAATCAGGTCATGAACTCCCGCAACAATTCAGACCCTCTTGTGCAATCCTGAATATGTCGGCCTTTCGACCCTGTATCTTTCTGGCCCCCACATGGGCCTTAATGAAAGAATTCGCGAGCATTTTGAAGGAATCTATGGAATGTTTAGTCAAGAGTGAATACCATGTCAGGGCCCCCTTCCTGAATATCTCTTCAAATTTCTTTAGTAAGACTAACTCAATCTCGTGGGGAGCCAAATCGTTTCCATTCACTGTTATTGTATAGGTAGTGATATGCTCCTGAGGATCTGAAGTCCCATTATATTTTGACACGTCTGGCATTTTGAACCGCTTCGGGATTAACTCGGTGCCGTGCTTGGTTTGAATGGCAGTTGGGTGTACTTTTTTTAATCCGGTCCTTTCAATACTGGTGGTGCGCTAGGAATTTGATCCATTCGGACTTTTATTTCCTTTTATGAACCGCATGAGTTCCGTTTTAAAGGGATCGTTCTCATTGTTGTTATCGGATCCGCTACCGTTCCTCCCAGCCCAATCAAAGCCGACTTTACCCCTCAGGGTGTTGTTATCGACCCTCTGCGTTGTTTGATTTGAGGGAGCACCAGGTGGAACTAGACCTCGTCCATTCGCGTTGTTAGAAACACTCGAAAATGCATGCCTTAATTCCGTCATAACCTGATCTTGCCGTGAGAGATGACCCATAATGATCCTTTGTTGCTCCCTCAGGATGCTTACTATTTCAACGATATAATCCATTTTATGAATTTTTTCATCATAATTCAAATGATACTTTCTCATCTCAAATTCAAATAAATCTTATCTCTCTATTTTTATAATAATTTCTTTTAGTTTATTGTTGTGAGTAAGCTTATTTACTCGTTACTTGAAATTCTTTCATTGTTCAATATTTTTTTGTTTTAATTTTATTAAGAATTCAATTATGTGGTATTATCTATTATATGGCCTTTTTCATCATAATTGGAAAGACACTTTATCATCTCAAATTTAAATAAGTCTCATCCTTCTATATTTTTTATTTTATCTTTTTTATTTATTATTACTTGTCATTATTGCATTTGTAGACAATAAATTGCGTCGAGAAAATAAAATCAAGACCGAAAATATCGCAACAATCGTAGTATTTTATTTTAAATATTTGAGTGTACAATCTCTATGAATCCTCTGATTCTTCTTTCCAATAGTAAATAAATTCAAGGGCCTTTGAGCTTGATCTTGAATCTATATTTGTTGCCACTAATGATGATCTTGAATTCAACTAGCATGAACTTTGATTTGAACTCGTACTCCTTGAACCTTGATTTATTCTTCGTTCTTGAGCTTGAGCTTGATTGCTTGAACTTGAACTTGAACTTGATTTGTTCTTCATTCTTGAGTTTGAACTTGATTTCTTGAACTTGAACTTGATTGCTTGAAGCTTGAAACTTGTAGAGAAATTTGCGGTGTTTGATCCACGAGCTCTCTCTTGCTTCTTGTTATAACTTTTGTTGTCCTTTCTGAGTTATGAAGACCCCTATTTATAGTTGTGAAAGGGAAGAGTTGTGATAAGAACAAACTCTTTCCGACCAATCAAATTGAAGTGTAACATGGCCGCATTTGATTGGCTAGAACATGTCACTTGCACACGTGGCGCGATTTCATTAGCCTTTTAATATGACTTGGCATGCCTTGTCATTTTGACACGTGACATGGTCCTATTGGCTCTTCCGCTTGACTTGGCGCGCCACATCATGTGACACGTGGCACCAAACTGGGCCTTTAGGAAGATGACATCTTGGGCTTAATGAAGTGAGCTCATCACTTTAGCCCAATAGATTAAGACTTATTTATTTAATCCATTTATATTGGACCTATATAATTAATTTATTTATATATTAGCCCATAATATTTATTTAGACCAATATATCTTGAATTTAAAATATAGTCCAAATTATTTTATGGATTTAATTTAAGTAAAATTTATATGCCTACAACATTATTTATTATTTAATATTTTTATATTTTCATGTGACGTTTTATTAGTTTATAATTTAATGAAATATCCTTGCTTAATATTCCTACTCCCAAAATTTTATTTACTCAAGTTAATTTTGTTGCTAAAAAATATTCAGCTAATATTTAAATTTGTCAATAATATTTTGAGTATTATTAAAATACTCTCACATTACTTATCTAATATAGATATTTTATTTAAGATCTTATTTTGCTGCTTGAAGTTTTTAAAATTTTTAAAGTCATCAAATATATAAAAATTATTATTTTCTTAAAAAGAATTTAGATATTTAAAAATTTGAATTTGAATTTAAAAATAATTAAATAACTCATTATTAACTAACCTAGCTAATTTTTTTCTAAAACTACCACATGTCTTTCTCCTACGTTGCCACTTGTCATAATCATAGGCTAGACTCTCTTTGTTTTAATAATATATAGATAGATATAGAATATAGAATAGAATATATAGAATATAGATAAATATATAAATATAGAAGATTTTGTAATTTTAAAGTCATCAAATATTTAATATCTTAAGTAAATTTTATTTTATATGTTAACGTATCCTAATATATAAAAATTATTATTTCCTTAAAAAGAATATAGATAGATATTTAAAATTTTGAATTTCAATATGAATTTTAAAATAATTAAATAACTTATTATTAGCTATTCTAACTAATTTTGTCCTAAAATATGTCTTTGTTATGCGCTGCCACTTCTCATAATCCTAGGCTAGATTTTTTTCTTCTAATAAATATAGAATAAATATAGAATATAGATAAATTCCATGAATAAATGACAAGCGTGTTCAGTTGCATGGGGACCACATCATAACTCAAAAAACTATACCCTACCTCAATATAGTTAGTTACACTTCAACGTCACACCATTACTCTGTACTATCAAATGCATTCTCGCGCTTCGCCAAATTGATACCACCGTACTCCCCTCGCCGGCGAACTCCTCCACCCGCACCGTTGATCTCTTTCTCCCGTGAATTCTCGCGTCTGTAAGTTTCTCCTTTTTCCTCTATTATACTGCTCCCAGTTTTAGTTAGTTTTCTTGTTTGGTTTAATTCAATTTTGTAGTATTTTTTTTCTTTTGTAGAAGAATGTGGAAGTTGAAGGTTGGTGAAGGAGATAATCCATGGCTTCGGTCGTTGAACAATCACGTAGGACGGCAGGTCTGGGAGTTTGATTCGAACATCGGGTCTGAGGAAGACCTAGCTGAGATCGAGAAGTTTCGCGAAGAGTTTCGCAACAATCGTTTTGAGACAAAACACAGTTCTGATCTTCTTATGCGTTATCAGGTGGAGTGATGATCACTGAAATTTACCTTCTCGCAAATATCTACCACATTTCTTGATCCTTGATGTTGTTGTTGTTGTTTGTTATTGTTACTCTTATTGTTGTTGTTTCTCTCTGTGGAAACTGGAAAGATGTATGGTGATTTGCTATGTACTTGTGTCAGCTTCAAAGCTTAATTCTTATGTAGATTTGTACTTTGTGCTCTATAGTTCTCTGCTACTTTGTATGAATATTCCTCCTCTTTATTGAAGATTCTAAGATTTTTTTGTGTTACATATATATCGGAGAGGATGTGAAATTCTCTGTTAGCGCTTTTACTTTACATCCTATGCTTTTCCAAGAGTTGTTTAGTCTATCAGATATTTATATGTCAGTTGAAAAATATAATGAACTGCTAGTGCTTTTTTTATTTTATTTATTTATTTATTATTATTATTATTATTATTTTGGATAATTTTGGCCTCGGATGAGTTTATATGGAGTAACATGGTTGGTGAGGATTCATATAGCCGACTACAACTTGGTTCTGACTGAGGCATAGTAGTTGTTGTTGTTGTTGTATATTGGGATAAATATGACAGACGTTTGTGATATCAGATTGTATATGTTTCTGTGGACACTTCGCCAAAATAATACTATAGCTATATGCGCTGGCAGTATTAGTTTGATTTCTTCCAGAATTACTTAGAAGTACTGATTGTATGCTTCTATCAGCTCATAATTATCTTGTATCCTGTGTGTAACTTTCACATGGACAAGAATGGAATATGTGTTGGGGTGTTTTAGAACCTAGTCTACAATTTGCTAGGTGACTTGGCAGCATGACACTCATTATTTCTTTTAACAGCTGTTCTAGGTGAAAAAGATAGCAGCATTTGATTCTTGTGAGTATCTCCCATACGAAGTAGTCGTTATCACATTCTTCTTTGTTTTCTCTTCTGAATTTCAGTTTTCAAAGGAGAACCCCTCGGGTACAATTTTGCCCCAAGTCCAAGTTATAGACATTGGAGATGTAACCGAAGATAATGTAGCCACCACATTGAAAAGGGCTCTCAGTTTTTATTCTACTCTACAAGCTCATGATGGTCACTGGGCAGGAGATTATGGAGGGCCAATGTTTCTAATGCCTGGCCTGGTAATTGCTTTTCTTGCATTGATTGGTTATAAAATCACATTCCTATTTATTTCATGGCTTGAAATTAGGCTGTAAACTTTTGCTATGTCGTAATGTACATTTCCTCTGCTAGTCTATGTTGTAATCAATGACGATCGATCTCATTATACAGACCAAATATAAGCACTTCGCTTTCTTTGTTTTTTATGTTGTTAATCTAATGGTATAGGTTATTGCATTATCTGTTACTGGGGCACTGAGTGCAGTGTTATCCGAAGAGCATAAACGAGAGATATGTCGTTATCTTTACAATCATCAGGCATGTACAACATTTTGAACTTATTTCTTATTATTTGTATTGCTCTGTTGTCAATTTTCTGAAGTTTTCCTGATGGACTTCCTTTTCTGTTTATTCTAAACTTTTCTTAACATCGTTAAATGGCAGAACAGTGATGGTGGGTGGGGTTTGCATGTTGAAAGCCCCAGTACCATGTTTGGTTCTGTTTTGAGTTATGTTACTCTGAGGTTGCTCGGTGAAGGAACTAATGGCGGAGAAGGGGCAATGGAGAAGGGACGCAAATGGATTTTGGACCATGGTAGTGCCACTGCAATAACCTCGTGGGGGAAAATGTGGCTCTCAGTTTAGTAACTTTAACTTTTACTTATTTATTTACTTCGCGCGTGCTTTGTTAGATGTGTGTCAGGTGATGTATTCTTGATAATTTTACATTTTCTTGCCCCACTGATTCATTAGGTGCTTGGCATATTTGAGTGGTCTGGGAACAATCCACTTCCTCCAGAAATATGGCTTCTTCCCTATATCCTTCCATTTCATCCAGGTCAGTCTGCAGTTTCTTTTGTTCATTATTTTCAATTTGTAAATTTCAAATCCAGTGTACTTATAAGAAGATCTCAAGTTCAGCGTAATAATTCGTGTCTGGCGACAGATGAAAAAGCAGGTCTGATTTTATTTCTACATTTTTCTTTAAAATAAGTAACAAGTTCGTATCAACTGATTAGGTTGGCAAGCCACAATTCAAGTAAATAACCTTTCTTCATACCAAATGTAATTTCTATGGGTCTTAAAGTTTCAGTAAGTAGCTTATGTTCCCATTAGGCTGTTTATTGGCGGTCTATTCTCTTGTTTCCCGAAAATGCTAAGCATTCAAACCAGCTGATTCATTTTCAGAAACAGCTGCGTCTTGTCTTCTCTAAAGAAAACACTTATTTTGTTAAATCTTCCAGGAAGGATGTGGTGCCACTGCCGGATGGTTTATCTGCCAATGTCATACTTATATGGTAAAAGATTTGTTGGACCAATCACACCAACAGTTTCATCTGTGAGAAATGAGCTCTTCACAGTCCCTTATCACGAAATAAACTGGAATAAAGCACGCAATGAATGTGCAAAGGTTAGTATGAATAGTAATTAATGCAATTGAAAGGCGCATATTTGCTGTGTCTAGTCTAGGGACAATCATGAGAAGAGCTAGAAGTGTCCTGCTATATCAATTACTATCTCACTTATTCTATCTGTGAAGAAATGGATCTTGATCCTAACTCAACCCAATAAGCTACTTCATGAGCTACTATTATCCAAAGCTCCTGATGTTAATTCTGTCTGCATCAAAAGAAATCCTGTATAATAAGCAGCCGATGTAAGACTATGTGGATTGCGACTTTTTTACTGTTCTTTTCCTTATAGCTTTCATTTTGTTTTAATGAGCAGGAAGACCTCTACTACCCTCATCCTCTAGTTCAGGACATCCTCTGGGCCTCTCTTGACAAGCTTGTGGAGCCGATTTTTATGCATTGGCCTGGGAAAAAATTGAGAGAAAGCGCTCCGCACTGTAATGGACCACATACATTATGAAGATGAAAATACTCGCTACATATGCATAGGGCCCGTGAACAAGGTACTAATGCTAAACTTCTTTTGTGGATACGTTAAAGTAATCAAAATCAAACCCTGTCTCGTATGATACACGACCTGTGGAAGAATTGTGGGAATTTGTCGATGTTTCTTCCTGGTCCAGAGCATTTGTTGTTAATTGTTTTCACCTTTAAATCTTAGACTAATCTTTTTGCTACTTCTTTCATACTTATGTTTGGGAAGTTTCTTCAATTGTCTAAGTTGCTCGGACTCTTCACTTTCAGTGCCGTACCCGTGTCGGACACGACGTGGGTGTGGGTGTGAGATCGGTATCGGAACTGGTCAACCGATTTTGGGTAGAATACATCAACAATAACAAACATAGTATAAGCCCACAAATGGAGTCTGGAGGTCAACCGATTTTGGGTACTTTGATAAAATCGACGTAGAAATTCGAGATAGATACCATTGTATCTGAAATAAAAACAAAAGCTAAGGTGAAATTGAAGAAAAATTGGAATACCATGTATGTAGAAACCTCTAAGTTAGTCATTTTCCTTTTTTCTCTTTCTCAGATTCTCCTTTTGATCAATATTTTGTACGCCTCAGAATACCTTATAACTTTTTCTCATAATGTCTCATAATTGAGACAATTTTTATAACTCCATTTTTAGATATTTTAAATATTTTTAGGAGAATCTTCGCATCCATATCTAGGTACCTGAATATGTATTCCCGAATCTTAAAACTTAGATCATGAAGGATTCTACCTCTAGATCCACACCCGTATCAGACACCCGCCCTTGAGTCTGTGCAACTTAGTCAATTGTTCCTCGATGAGCTACAAACTAACCTTCAGTTTGTCAAATATATTGATGTAGCTCCATATAACATTGAATTTTACTATCTTAAATTCTAGTCTAATTTTACCTTTATCTTTTAGTTAGAAATAAAGTAGAGATTAGATTTTATGTATTACTTCCTCTGTCTCAATTTATATGGTGGTGTTTGACTAGACGGAGAAAGAAACAAATATACTTTTGAAACTTGTGGAAACATGCCATGACATAGGCCTGAAATTATGTGGCTATAAAAGCATCCCATGAAGGGTAAAAAGGAAATATACGTTAAATTGTTTCTAGATATAGACACGTGTCATTCTTTTTAGAATATATTAATAAGGAAAGATTGTCACATAAGATGGGATAAAGGAAGTTGTTAGATATTATCTTATCTTTAATCAAAGATAAGGTTTTATCATCTTATCTTACTAAAGTTCGAGTAGTTTTAAGAGTTCTAACTTGTTCAGAATTCATCAGTGTATAAATAGGATTTTGATGTACTTTGTAGGAGGAGATGAGTTTGATGAGCTGAGTAATACATTATTAATTGATTTTTCAATCTTATTTTTCTTTTTCCTTGTCCTATTTCTCTCTATGTTCTCTCCCTTCTCCCTCGATCCTTCTAGTCTTGCATCAACTTGGTATTAGAGTTTAGGTTTTGATTCATCACAGGCTGTTGCACTCATTTGCACCATGTACATAATAAAACACCCATCATCCTATCCTCTGCAATGTAACCCATACCTCAACATTCAATGGACCTTCTTTTCAAATCTTTCTTGAATTTTGGAGATGGTTATTAGGTTTTGCAAGACGCCATTACAAGTGGAAATTTTGTTTACTTTAATTGGTGGTTTGAAGCAAAACTATATTTAATAAAAGGATCATTGCTTCATGCTGCATGAATTCAATAAGTGTGAATTTTATTCCATAAATCTGGAACTTTTGGAGTTTGACCTGATTTTGCACTCATCATTTTCATGTTATTTCCCAACTGTGGGAACATGATGTAGTTCAATAAGACATTGCATTATTGTCATCTCTAGTTTTAATTTTACCTTTTTCTTTTTGTTGGAATAAAGTATAGACCATCCTACTTCGTTTAATTAGATAAGGTTTTATCTTTAGTTAGAGACAATATTTTGTTTTCTAATTATAAGTAAGATTTTGTCTAGTCTTATGTTAAAGATAGAGTTATAATAGTTTTAAGAGTCATAACTTGTTCAGAACTCATTTTCCTATTAATAGGAATCTGGAGTGCTTTGTTTGGTATTCACTTCATGTATAACACTTTATGAATTGATTTATCTTTCTCTCTCTATTTTTCTACCAGTGTCCCTTCTCCATTCTGGTGCTACATCATATATTCATCCCTTTTTATGGTAAACTGATCCATCATGTGCAGGTCTTAAATATGCTTTGTTGCTGGGCGGAAGATCCTAATTCGGAAGCTTTCAAATTACATATTCCACGATTATATGATTATCTATGGATTGCTGAAGATGGCATGAAAATGCAGGTCTAGAAATATTACTTGATAATATTCATAAGTCCTATAGTAATTAGTTCTATTTTATTTTTCTCTGGAAAGTAAGACAGTTTAACTTTATAGATGATTGAATTGGCAGAGTTTCTCAAGTTCCCCGCTATAGTTGCTATGATATTAATTGTTAACATCATTTTCCTTATTTCTAGTAGTCTAAAGATGATATGATGCCAAATTGCAGGGATATAATGGAAGTCAATCATGGGATACTTCTTTTGCTATTCAAGCAATCATTTCGACAAACCTTGGTGAAGACTATGGTCCAACTTTGAGAAAAGCACACACGTACATGAAAGACACGCAGGTAATACCTCTGCTCTTTAATATATATGTGGCGTTTTGTCCTTATTTATCTTGTTTTTCATCTCTGGTGTGCTAAATTCTTATTTTTTGTAAAGGTGTTAGAGGATTGCCCAGGCAATCTTGATTTCTGGTATCGTCATATTTCAAAAGGAGCTTGGCCTTTCTCTACTGCAGATCATGGTTGGCCTATTTCAGATTGTACAGCGGAGGGGCTTAAAGTAGGCATTTTTTTTAAAACCTTCATTTGTTGAGACGTTTTCATTTGTAGTAATCCCTTTGTGCCATGTCTATCAGGTATGTCTTCAACTCTCCAAACTTCCCATGGAGATTGTTGGTGAACCATTGGAGGCAAAGCGTTTGTACGATGCTGTAAATGTTATGCTATCATTACTGGTAAAAGCATTTTCTTTATGTAATTGGAAAATATGGTTTTTTTCCTCATTAGATCAGCCTTTTGATGATTTCTTGCAACTGGATTCTTGGTAGTTACATATCCAACATATAGTTATTGTAATATCTTGAAACTGCACATTGCTTTGAATTATTGATGAAGCCTTTTCTAGGATGTAATATGCAGAATCCTGATGGTGGCATTGCGACGTATGAACTGTCAAGGTCATATCCATGGTTGGAGGTATTCAGTTTGGCAAATAACATTAGTTCCATATCAATGTTTTTTTAGCTTTTACAGCAAGGAGCATACTGATATTAATAATCTACTTATCTTGTAATAGCTGTTCACTTGTGTAACCCAATCGCACCACCCTGAGTTTTGGATTTCTATGCACTAATTTGCCTTTTTATAGCATTTGAAGTTTCAAATAATGTTCCCGTTTCACCAAATTTTATATTTTCCTTATATGCCATCCTCTACTTCTATGACCTAAAGCAAGTAGTTGCTCGTGATCTCTACATTTTTATCAGCTATCACAATTCTCCAGGACAACAGGATGGTTATCTCCTCTAAGGTTAGGGTATGCAGATATGTTAGAACAGTATAATGGCTGATGAGTCCAACAGTTTCAGACTACCTGGTTGTATAAGTGCTAGGCACTTGAACGCCTAGGAGTGCAGATACCCAGGGCTGTTGTGGCAACTGGATTATCACGTCTTAGCAAAATGAAAAATGTTAGTATAGGACTCTAGGTGTCTGAAGTCCAAACAGGGTACGAGAAAAGTTGGTTTTGTAAAAAGTTCTTTGATGTCATTAGATCCCTGGATTCATTTAGATGTAGTAGTTGTTTTTGTTAGTTAATCATTTTTCAGATGTTTAATAGGAGGCAAACTGTGATACTGCCTTTTTTGAGGGTTTGATAGTCATCTTAGAAGCTAGTACATTGTTCTCCTTTTTGAAGTGGTTCCCTGCTTTCAGATGGAAAACGGGGGATTCTCCACTCTTTTTCGCCTTTGGAAAGCTGAGAGCCTTGCCAAATTTTTACATGAAAGGCTTCATTACAGATCTGTTTTACGTTTATGCCCCCTGTTAGTTTCTAAAGTTACTTCTACGACTTCAACATCTGCTCTACTGGTGAACTACACTGTGATGAAAACCTAGGGTATTTGCTTATGCTGCATGCCTGTTTAATCATTTACAGCTTGTCTGATATAGTTGGGGCCAAGCCATTTACATATCACAAGCATTTTACCTATGTTGCTCGGACTCTCCGAAAATGTGGCCGGATATGTGTTGGATCCTCCAAAAGTAGTGCATTTTTGAAGGACCCAACACGGGTGCGGCTACATTTTGGAGAGTCCGCGCAACATATTATTTTACCGTAATACATTTTAAAATTTTATTTATAAAGAATACTAGTTGTGTTATGTAACTAGACAATGCATATGCTAGGAGGGAATACTGTACCAGTGTATTATGTTGGATTCAGAACCTTTTACCATCTCTTCTGTTTCACCCATTTTCGGCATTTCTTTTCTTTCCTTTTTTTTTTCTCTTTGTTAATTCCTAGAATATTTCTCACTTATTTCATAGATTTCTCCCGAGATTGTTTGGAGGGTCTCCTTAGGGAGATATTTATCTCCTTTATTTGATAAACTCAGGGTAAGGGCCGAAGATTGAGTTCATGCCTTTTTCTTGGGTCCGTGTAATTCTGTTTGGGCTTTTCAGAGAAGAGGCAATTGGATTCCTTCATTTATTCTTTTATTCTAATGGGAGGAAAAAGACTTTCATGCTTTATGGTTTGAATTCAATGGAATCCTTGCTCCTAGCTTATATTCGCATAGCTACTCATGAGTCATGAGTAAAACATCTAACTCCCTATAACACATGCAATTGAGAGACTGCAAACGCAATTGCTAAAAATTTAAGATATAGATGTATTGACTAATAAACTATACAATTGAAAGGATTCTCATGGAAAATATAAAATAGAATAAAGTTAATTAAATGCAAGAGAAAACATGAGTTCTCGGCAAAGGAACTGCTATCTTTCTCATTACTGATAATATAGATAAGACACTACTTACATGTTTTGTCATTCTTCTGCTTCTTAGACTTCTATTATGCAAGTCCATTGTTAATGTGGAATCATGTTTTCCTCCTTCAGATAGTCAACCCTGCTGAGACTTTCGGTGATATTGTTATTGATTATCCGTAAGGCATCTGCACCTGTACCTTGTTTCATCTATCAGACTACTTGAGGTGTGTGCAAAAAGGTTTGGAACTTAAGATTAGCCAAAATTATTTGCAGTTATGTAGAGTGTACCTCAGCTGTAATTCAAGCTTTAGCAGCATTTAAGAAATTATACCCCGGGTATCGGAAAGAAGAAGTGGACCATTGTATAAGAAAAGGTGCCTCATACATTGAAAAGATTCAAGCAGCAGATGGCTCCTGGTTAGTTCTTGTTTCCAGTTATAGCCTGTTTCTTGTTTACTGTTCTTTTTCCCCTCTTTGGCTAGTAAAACCATTAGAATTCACTTAATCTCTGAGGTTTCTGGTTAGGTACGGATCTTGGGGAGTTTGCTTTACGTACGGCACATGGTTTGGGGTGAAGGGCCTGCTGGCTGCTTGGAGGAGCTTCAACAATTCTTCTAGCATCCGCAAGGCCTGTGATTTTCTGTTGTCCAAACAAGTATTGTCTGGTGGCTGGGGAGAGAGTTATCTGTCTTGTCAGAATAAGGTAAATGCCATTTCATACCTTGTCAGTTCATGTAAGAGCTATCATGGTTCTCTGTGTACCTTGTAATCTTGCTATGCATGGTATAAAGCACTAATCTCATGTAAATGTTTAACATCAAAACATGTATAGAGATGTTCTCTACTAATAAAGCTATGAATCTTTAGTAACCATGCTAGAATGATTAAGTTCTTCAAACTTGCTTCTAGGTTTTTAGTACCTCACTTTCTTCACAACAACAACAACGACCCAGTATAATCCCACAAGTGGGGTCTGGGGAGGGTAATATGTACGCAGACCTTACCCCTACCCCGAGGGACAGAGAGGCTGTTTCCAGGAGACCCTCGGCTCAAGAAAGCAATAAGAGACGATATATTAGTACCATCAATAGACTCATAATAAAATAATAACAATATAAGAAATACGAAATAGATGGATCGTATAATAATAACAAGCAGATAAAGCCCTGCATCAATAGATGACCAGTAGTATCCTAAGACTAACTCCTAACTGGTTAGTCTCACTCTAGTGCGCTGTACAAATATTCACAACTTCCCCCTAACCTACAACCTTAATGCTCGACCTCCACAATTCCCTGTCAAGGGCCATGTCCTTGACTTTCTTCACTTTCTTCAGCTGGATAAAATGAGAGATGAAGTCCTTAATATCAACCATATATGAATAGGAAAAAAAAACTCTTTGATTTAGAACTTGTCTGTTAGAGGTATCATTGAAATCATTAATGAACCACTGAGTTACAAGTATAATTAACTAGTTTGGTAATGCAGTTCAATAGAAAAATGTTACAGTCAATTCGATAACTATGTCCGCAGCTATTAGCTGCTGTATTTCCACTCAAGTGCTGGCCATAACTCTAACTTATTTGCAATTACTGGAATTATTTGCCTCTCAGTTCTAGAAACTAATTTTCAAAATTTGTGTCTTTTATTTTCACTTTCTTACTTTTATAGGTGTATACAAATCTTGAGGGCAACAGATCTCACATTGTTAATACAGCATGGGCTATGCTGGCTCTTATTGAAGCTGGACAGGTATGACTAGTTTCCACCTCAAACATGGCTCATTCCAAGGAGATGTTAGTTAAACCACCTTGTCTTGTCAGAGCTTTGAGGACCAGAATCTGTTATACAAATTATGATTTGATCTTTTGGACCAAAACTAATTTTTCAAAGCTAATTAATTGATGGTTTGCCATTAATTTGAAAGATTAGTTTATTACTGCTGAGTGTTATGGAAAATTTCTGGAGTCAGCTATAGACTTCATGTCAGTTGCCCTGGATTCTCATGGATGAAAATTTCAAAATGGTTGCTGGCAGTGTTGCTGGAAAATTTCAAGTGATTTAGGTGAGGATGTGGTCTAACCACGTCTACAGTATGATTATTACATCTTTTTATTTAATTTTCCCATGGAGGTCAATGGTGGAGGATTTCTTTTCTAAGGATACATGTTTATGTGTCGGTCATGTGAATTGCATTCATATTTCATTTCTCTTGCTTTCTTAATGGTTCTCTACTCATATAATGTGCTTGGTAACAAGATGTCAAGATGGGATGGAAACTAGTTGAGGCCTAAGGTGACTTGATGCCCTGTTACTTTGATTGATCTGGGTAATGATGGTATTGTATTGGGAAAAATTAAGTTCATGTATCGAATTAATTATGAGGTGACATATCATGACACATGGACTGGTAAAAGAATGACAGTTGGCAAAAAATAGTTGAAGAGGCATGAGCTTCAGCAGGCACGGGCAGAGATCCAAGGAAATCAGAAAGGATAGGTGCTCGAACCTCTTGATATTCAGGGGTCACATCAGAAGAATGAACCTAAATAGCAAAAAGGGTATAGATACGTATTATTGGTAATTAATAGGCATTAATTACGGAAAAAGTTATGGAATCTGTATTAAATCAGTTATGATTACAATTATAACGTTACATTAAATGTCATTAATTGTCCATAATGACTCCATTATGAAAGGAGAAAAACATATTACTTAGATATAACTATAAAAGGTGAGGACTGAACATTTGTAAGGACACGAAATACTATTGGAATATACTAATTTACTTTACTTTCTATTCGGTCGTTATTTATATCAATTATTCCTATTTCTATTTGATTATCAGTAACCCGAGTTCTTCTAAAAATAGGCTTTGACCGAAATCCCTATTTTTGGCTAAACAAATTGGTTCCGTTACCGGGAATCTCATAATCGTCTGCTTTCCAAATCGATTCTTTTATCAAAAACGATCATGTCGAATGTCAACGACAATAATCAACACAATTTACCACCTCAAGATCCACAACATCAAGTGAACGATGCAGATGACAGAACCCAACCTCCTTCGCCACAACATTCTCAGCGATAGTCATGAGAGGGGACTCCAGACGAATCTGAAGCAAATCAAAATGACGGAGTTATGAATGAACAAGCACTCGATGACGCTCTTAAGAAATTAATTGCTCAACAAGTCAATAACGCTCTCCAGGCTTTTACCAGTCAGTTGCCGGTTGCACCGCCAACACCAACTCCGAATAATAACACTTTGGAAAACTCACGTTCTGGACTCGTTAATTCAGGCAGTGTTAGAACTCCCAGCGAGTCTCGTGATGGAGAACCAGGTAACATAGTCAATTCTGATTTACAAAATTTAGTATTAACTTTGCAGAAACAGCTCAAGGAGCAAAGCGATCGCATAGAGCAAATACCTGGAGTACCGCCTGTAATCAAGGGAATAGATATGGATAAATATTCACAACAACTTTGGAAGCCCAGTGCTGCTCCTCTGCCAATTCCGAAGAAATTCAAGATGCCCGATAATTCCAAAATACGATGGCACAACTGATCCACGAAACCACATGACTGCATTCACAACTGGTGTGAAGGGCAACGACTTGACCAAACAAGAAATTGAATCAGTATTGGTCAAAAAATTCGGTGAAACACTTACCAAGGGAGCATTAACATGGTATTCTCTTTTACCCGAAAATTCTATAAATTCTTTTGCTGAGCTTGTAGATTCATTTATCAAAGCCCATTCGGGAGCTCAAAAAGTCGAAAAAAGAATGGAGGATATTTTCAAAATAAAGCAAGGAGATTCGGAGCTGCTTAGAGAATTCAGAGCTGCTTAGAGAATTCGTAGACAGATTCCAGCGTGAAAGGATGATGTTATCGCGCGTACCTGATAACTGGGCAGTTATGGCTTTTGCTAGTAATTTAAACGAGGAAAGTTCAAAAGCCACGAGACGACTCAAGGAAAGTCTACGTGAATTTCCAGCAACAACTTGGAATGATGTTTACAATAGATACAACACGAAGTTGAGGACAGAAGAAGATA
This sequence comes from Nicotiana sylvestris, assembly GCF_000393655.2. Lineage (NCBI taxonomy): Eukaryota > Viridiplantae > Streptophyta > Magnoliopsida > Solanales > Solanaceae > Nicotiana > Nicotiana sylvestris. The sequence goes on from NC_091061.1 coordinate 117,596,646, forward strand.
CCATCTCTCGGTCTCAAAAAGAAGAGAGGGTAAGTTCGAGACGTGGTGAAACTGAAAAAAGGTCCGGAAAAAATAGATACGAGCCTTACATGGGACCAGTAGGAAGAGACTCACGTTCAAAGCAGGACAATACAAGGTACAATCACAAATCGAGAGATAGAGAGTCGGGCTCATCGTCAAGGTTTGGGAAAGAGCGAAACACACGAGAGACGAGAGATGATGGTAGAAGCTCGAAGGCAAAATTCGGCGGTTACAATTTCAATGTTAGCACATCAGAATTAGTAGCAGTATTAAGAAGCATAGGTGATAAGGTGCGGTGGCCAAAGGAAATGAGATCAAATCCGAATAGGCGAAATCCTGATTTCTGGTGCGAGTTTCATAATGATCATGGTCACAAAATGGCAGATTGTAGATTGCTGCGAGGTGAAGTTGACCATTTATTAAAGCAAGGATATCTTACCGAATTGTTTAGTGAAAAAGGTAAACAAGCATACATGAAGAACAGGCAGGAGCCCCCTAAACCTCCTTCTCCAAAAAGGACCATTAACGTTATAAGCGGGAGAGAAGAAATCAATGGCGTAACATATACGACAGCCAAGAAAGCTTCAAAGGTTACAGTCACACACGGGAAGGGGGTTCGACATGTTTTAGAAGAAGAAAGTATTACATTTGATGATGCAGATGCAGATGGCGTACTAACTCCACACAACGATGCACTGGTAATATCTCTACTTGTACATGATACTAATGTGAAACGAGTTTTGATTGATCCAGGTAGCTCTGTGAACATCATTTTGCTAAGAGTATTAAACGAAATGCAAGCTGAAGATAAGCTGGTACCTAAGGCGCATACTTTATCCGGCTTTGACAATTTAAGCGTCGTAACAAAAGGGGAGGTAATACTCGTAACATTCGCAGAGGGAGTTGTTAAAGATACGAAATTTCAGGTGGTAGAGATGGACATGGCTTATAATATGATTCTCGGTAGACCATGGATTCACGAAATGGATGTTGTGCCATCTACTCTACATCAAGTTATTAAATTCCCTTCACAATGGGGAATACGTCAAATCCGTGGTGATCAACAGACATCTAGGAGCATCAACTCCATAGCAGATTCAAGCGCAAAAAACGAAGAAAAATAGCAATTACAGAATTTAGTTGAGGATGCTGCAACACAAGCCTCAGCTGAACACGGGCGGACAGATGTAGACTCGATGCCCGATTCCATCCAAGAACCGGAAGAAAATGAAATCATCAAAACAACGATTGAAGAGTTGGAGGCTGTAGAACCATTCATACAATGGCCTGAAAGGAAAGTCTACATTGGGGCTAACTTAAGCCACGAAATGAAAGATAAGTTGACTGAATTTTTGAAAACTAGCATGGATTGTTTTGCCTGGTCCCATTCTGATATGACAGGAATACCTCCGGAAGTAATGACTCACAAGTTAAATGAAGATCCATCATATCCACCGGTCAAACAAAAGAAAAGAAAGCAGGGATCTTTAAAAAATCAGGTGATTCAAGATGAGGTGCAAAATTTTTTAAAAATTGGGTCTATCCGCGAGGTAAAGTATCCAAATTGGTTAGCTAATACTGTAGTAGTACCAAAAAAGAATGGTAAATGGCGAGTCTGTATAGATCACATTGACCTAAACAAAGCTTGTCCTAAAGATTCTTTTCCATTACCGCATATAGATCAACTAATTGATGCTACTGCAAGACATGAATTGTTAAGCTTTTTAGATGCATATTCAGGGTATAATCAAATCAAAATGGATCCCCTAGATGAGGAAAAAACTTCATTTATAACAGACAGGGGGACTTACTGTGACAAAGTAATGCCATTTGGCCTCAAAAACGCTGGGGCCACATATCAAAGGTTGGTGACCAAAATGTTCCAAGAACATTTAAGGAAAACCATGGAAGTCTACATAGATGATATGCTGGTCAAATCTCAACAAGCAGGGGATCATATTCAGCACATGTCTGATACATTTCAGATTCTCCGTAAATTTAACATGAAGCTAAATCCCGAGAAATGTGCATTTGGCGTTTCGTCAGGGAAGTTTTTGGGATTTCTTGTTTCTAACCGTGGCCTTTTATGAAGTGGGGGATGGATATCGTGGGTCCACTACCACAAGCAAAAGGCAAGGTAAGATTTTTGCTAGTACTCACTGATTACTTTACTAAGTGGGTAGAAGTATGTGCTTTTAAACATGTACGAGAAAAAGAGGTCAGAGATTTCATTTGGCGAAATATCATATGCCGATTCGGCGTACCAAAGGAAATCGTATGTGATAACGGCCCGCAATTTATAGGCGCACAAATCACAGAATTTTTTCAAAGTTGGCAAATTAAAAGGATTACTTCAACGCCTTACCATCCGGTGGGTAATGGACAAGCTGAATCGACGAATGAAGTCATTATCAACAATTTGAAGAAAAGATTGAAGGAATCCAAAGGCAATTGGCCAGAGGTGTTACCTGGTGTTTTGTGGGTTTACCGCACAACAACGAAAACAAGTATGGGTGAAACACCGTTCTCACTTGTATATGGAGCTGAAGCCTTGATCCCAGTCGAGATAGGGGAGCCAAGCACGAGATATACACAAGCAACTGAGGAGTCTAATGAAGAAGAAATGCGAATAAAACTAGATTTACTTGAAGAAAGAAGGGAAGCTGCACTAATAAGGATGGCAGCGCAAAAATAAGTTATGAAACGATACTATAACCGGAAAGCTCGTTTAAGATACTTCAAGATTGGGGACTTTGTACTCAAGAAGGTTTTCCAATCCACGAGAGCAGCTAGTGCGGGAAAGTTAAGTCCAACTTAGGCAGGACTTTATAAGATTCACGGTATCGCAAGAAAAGGAGCATACGAGCTGGAAACAATGGATGACAAGATTTTACCTTCACATTGGAATGTCGTTCATCTGAAGAGATACTATTTCTAAGGAAAGGAAATATCCACGGGCAGGTACCCTCATTTTAAAATTTTATTTTTGAATTGTTAAAATTTTACTAACGATTTTAGATGATAGGCAAAAAGCTAACCCGTACTAAGTGATGAATCACGACCTGCAAGACACGTGGAAAAATATAAATTCCCGGTCTACGGTTACAACTATTCTGATAGAAATTTAAGTGGGTTAAGCAGTCTTCATCTACAATCGTACCTCCGAGTCCCGTATGTTTTTCCTTTTCAGGAAAAGGACCACATGGTAGGAGTAATCAAGTGCTCGAGATTTCATACTTCAAAGCTCAAACACTTGGGGGACTATATAATATACATAGGACATATGTATAAAGAAGGCAAAGAAGATTGAATGAAAGTTAAATTCAAGTCAAGCCCAAAAGTCTACTCATCAAATATGTCAAGTGCAGAGCAAAGTCACGAGCCAATAACACAAGCCAGTCAAAAAAAACCTTCATATAGATTTCAAAATCTTATGATGTCTAGGTTAAAGGCAACTTGGATTTTATTTCCTTTTTTGCAAATCTGTTGTAATAAAAACAGTTACGAAAAGTCATAGAAGATATTTAAATATATGTAAGATGTTACTTAAACTTGACAAAGTTCCGATGAAAACTTTATCAAAGTTATTTCAAGAAACATGTATGTTCCTATTTCATTTTCGTATATTTACACCATTATGAAGTTGAGACGTCTTCCTCATTAAGTGTCGAGTATAAAAAGGTCCTCTTTTATAAAATTCATGTTTGATTCAGACATCCATGGAGTTAATAAAGCATTTTATAAAACAAAAAATGCAAAAAGGGTAAAACTTAAACCCACAAATTAACTAACAAGTCCTTGAATATAAAGGCAAGAACGAGCAAAACAAAGGCTCAAGACAATTAAGTAAAAACAAAAACTTCTTAATATTAAGGTTCAGACTAAGTATGAACCTAGTCGTAAACTATTTGTCATTTATACAAAATGCCCCGAAAAGGTCTGGGGACTTGTCATTTTCAAAAAACTAAACCCTCAAATGGGACCGAGGGTTAAAACCACATTCCACCAAGAAAGTAAATAAAAGAAGTCACACTTCATAAGCTTTCACTGAGGGGCTGAAGAAGGATCTAAAGCAGTGTCACTAGAGCAGAAGGTTCGAGTTGGCTTGCAGGAGTTGGGGCATTCACTGTACCCATATCATCTTCAACATGCTCGGGAGTATCAGCCATAGGATAATGGAAGTCTTGGCCTTGCTGAGTTTTTTCAATAGTCTCCTTTATCTTGGCTAACTCAGCATCCAAGTTGAAACCCTCTTGGCTAGCCTCCACAAAGGTATCGTGGCGTGTGTTTAAAATTGCCCAACTCACTTCAATGGCAGTCTTGTCCTCAAGAATCTCATAATCTTTCTCCCATTGATCAATCTCATTTTTGAGCTTTTCATTCTCAGCCAAGGCCGAATCATAAGAAGCTTGTAGAGGAGCAAGTGAACTTTCTAGAAAACTGACCTTATTAGAAGACTCACGGAGATCTTCTTGGGTATGAGTAAGTGATTGAACAAGTTCACCGGCGTAAACTTCTTTTTCATTCAGCAAAGCCTTCAATTATCTAATCTCTTCACTGGCTTTGGAGAGTTGCTCAGAAAACGATGTCTCGAGGAGATTTTTATCCTTGCCAGCTTGATTTGAGGAAGCCTTCTCAACTGCTAACTCTGAAGTTAAAACCTTCAATTGCTGCTCTAAGATTGATCTAAAAAAAGGGGGGGGGTAAGAACTTTAATAGAAGAAAGATGTAATAAAGTGTGAAAAGAAACAAATACCTTTAAAGATGACTGCACTATGTTATTCATCCAAGTCAAAGAGTTGTGACTCTCAAGCTTGGATTTCTCAACTGGACCGATCAGAGGTTTCAACCACACGTCAGCCCGACTTGATTTTCTCAAAAGGTTACCCTCGGCAGGAACCTCGATGATAATTTGCTTCATAGCTCCACTTCCAATTGAGGAACCAACCTAGGTATGAAGGACAGTAGTAGGGGGAACTGTGGAAGAGGTCAAAACAGCTTGGGACGGAGCAACAACGGCAGCAGTTGCAACTGGTAAAGAAGACGTCACAGGAACATGCATGGTAAATGAGGCAAGGAGTACTTTATCAGAAACTAAACCCAAATTGTCACCACCAAACCCACGAGCAAAAAGTTGATCATCAGAGTCACGAGCTGCCACAGGAGTGTCATCATCAGAGATTACCATGGTGGCTTTAATAGGCTCGGTAATGGGAGCAGAACGGGGAGGGGTTGCTTCATCATCTGAAAAGACGCGCCTTCTGGCCCGTTGCCTTTTAATCATGGAACTTCCGTCCTGTTCTTCTTCTTCTTCTTCTTCTTCTTCAGAATCTTGAGTCGTATCAGCCTTCCTTTTCGATGAAGAACCCAAGATTATCTCTTGAGCTCTTTCCAAGGAAACTCCGGAAGCTACGACTGCATTGCCACTAATACCTCGAATGAGAAATCCTGATAAAAAAAGGATCAAAACAAGTTCTGAAAAAGGGATGAATAAAAATATGAAGAAGATATGAGAAAAGCCTTTACCATGAGTTCCCATGCGACAGGTTTTTCCAAGATCTACCTTCCATAGGAGCAACATTCAATAACTTTCCTACCCAACCATGAAAATTGGGAATCTCATCAACAGTTCCCATGGTTGCTGAAAAAGAGGGAAAAGTTAAATGGTAGCGAGCAAAATAGAGAGAAAAGATAGAAAAAGTTGTAAAAAGAAAACTTACGTGCAAAATTCCACTTCTCGGGAAATGGAACATTTTCTTGACCCACTAAACCAACAGTGGGGGCAACAACAAATCTGGCATACCAGCCACGGTCCTTATCATCCTCTGGACTAACTAGCACTCTCTTACTTCTCGCTACTAAAGTGAAAATCCCATGGCGGAAAAGTTTAGGAGAGTAGAGATGAATCAAATGAAAGAAAGTAAAAGGCAAACCAACCATATTGGTTAAATGCCGTAAGCATGCAACAACCCTCCACACAATGGGGCCAATCTGTCCTAAACAAACATCGAAAAAACGACAGAATTCGATGATAACAGGATCAATGGGGGGTTTGAAATTCAATGTAAAAGGGTATGTATGCACAAAAGAAAACCCAGTCAAGTAAGATGTAATCCTTTGGTTAGCATTGGGAATTATAATGGGGAAATCATGTCTCCAGGGCAATCCCTACGAACAACAGAGATCAGACCTTCAGTAATTTGAGATGGGTAAATATCTGCACGATCTAAAGAAGACATAGAAGAAACTTGGTTTCTGATTTATTCTCTATCACTATAAAAAGATAGTTCAGCAGGAACAATTTCATCTACCAAAGACTCACGAAGAGGCTCATTAGAGTCTTTATTTCTAGACGAAGACCTCTGGGAGAGATAACCCCTAGTTCTAGAAGGTGGAGTAGAACTTACTGGAGGAATAGACCTCGTATCGATGAAGACCCTAAACTACGAAGTCTTCCTCCTCTCCTACTTCTAACAGGGGCAAGAGGAAGGTCATCAATAATGGAGACTCTTCGAGGGTTAGGGTTTGAAGAAGACATAGTAGTACGAGGAAGAAGAAAACAAGAACTGAATATTCTAAACTTTTTATGATAAAGACAAAGACGAAAAATTGTATTTATACTCAGAAGCAACCGTCAAGGGAAAAGGTGTAATGATGGAAACGTCATGATGGAAGCTGTCGCTTCGTAATTGATGAAGCCTTAAAAAAGTCCTAAAAGACGCTGAAAAGTTGCAGAACCAATCGGGGGATGCCACGTGTCACAAACATTAAATGGAAGTGACATATGAAGCGTCAGTTCCAAAGAAGAGATAATGGCGGCAAATATTCCCGCTTTAATAAGATCCACTTCCCAAATATTCTATTGATGAATAAATGGCAAGTGGAGGGACTAGCTGTATTGGGAAAAATTAAGTTCATCTATAGAATTAATTATGAGGTGACATATCATGACACATGGACTGGTAAAAGAATGACAATTGGTAAAGAATAGTTGAAGAGGCACGAGCTTCAGCAAGTACGGGCAGAGATCCAAGGAAATCAGAAAGGATAGGTGCTCGAACCTCTTGATATTCAGGGGTCACATCAAAAGAATGAACCTAAATAGCAAAATGGATATAGATACGTATTATTGGTAATTAATAGGCATTAATTACGGAAAATGTTATGGAATCTGTATTGAATCAGTTATGATTACCAATTATAGCATTACATTAAATGTCATTAATTGTCCATAATGACTCCATTATGAAAGGAGAAAAACGTATTTCTTAGAAATAGCTATAAAAGGTGAGGACTGAACATTTGTAAGGACACGAAATACTATTGGAATATAATAATTTACTTTGCTTTCTATTCAGTCATTATTTACATCAATTATTCCTATTTCTATTTGATTATCAGTAACCCGAGTTCTTCTAAAAATAAGCTTCGACCGAAATCTCTATTTTTGGTTAAACAGGTATTGCACGGAGCATTTTGGTGAAATTACCGCAGTATTAATACTATTGCTTTTAACTTTTTCTTTTTCTTTTTCCTTTGGATGGGGGAGAAATCGAAGGGGTGGATAAAGGGAAGAAGTCAACGTACTGATGATCTTGGGAAGCATCTTTTCATGAAAATTAGGTTAACCTTCAAAATGATGACATCCCATGTATTATTTCTTTTGCTTTTATTGGTTCAACATGTTATGATTTACCGAGATGACATCCAAACGGAAAGCTTTTGGCATTCTATGATCAGTGGTTGAAGTAACACACTAATACCTGCCATTCCTAAACTGAGATGTTGATTGCAAGAAATAATCACAGAGATGGAGGCTCTTCAACTTGTACCAAATTGTCACTTATAAAAGTTTAAAAAAATGATAAAAAAGAGTCTAGCTAAGTTATGTGTCTTCAGGCCTAAAATTGATGCACTTCTAGATTTTGGCTATCAACTTCTTGACGTGTAAACACTCGTCGCTGCTTTACTTTGTGCTTTGTATAAAATCGATGAAATCTTCTGCTTTCTGATCACCACTAAAGTGTTAGCTTTCCTTTCTGCAGGGCAAGAGAGATCCGGCCCCATTACACCGTGCAGCGAAAGTATTGATAAATTCTCAGCTTGAAAATGGAGATTTTCCTCAGCAGGTAATTCTGTGGCCACTAAGATTTGTAGGTCGCAACATATATATATTTAGAATGCTAACCATTATAAGAATTAACCCAGTTTGTTAGATTCAAACGTACCAGTCATCCAAGTTCTTCCGATACAATTTTCAATTGGTCAAAAATCTCGAGTTACATACTGAAATAATTGTCAGGCTAAACTTGAACGACGAGATCCATTCTAAAATTTAAATTGGTAGTTATAAAGCAGGTGACAGCTTGACTTTCAAAAGGGGTGAAGTATTGGAAAGGTTGATCCTTTTTATATTTTTCCTGTAGCCTTTGAATCCTGATAGAAGTGTTCCTCCTCGAATAAATAATGGGAGTTGCAGATGATTCACAAGTTTAGATGGTTGTTGTGATTTTTCCAGTTTATGTGGAACTTTTCGCTTTTCGAGAGTCAATTTGACTAATCTTTGAAGCTAAACTGGACTGGATCAACTCAAAAACTTTAAAAAGTAAAACCTGAATATTCAAAAACTATATAAGAAGTACTATAAATTGCAATTCTTCTTATGTTAATTTGATAAAATAAATACATTTTAAATATTGGTCAAAGTTCACGTAGTTTGAATCTCGAGGAGCAGAAAGTGCCATTTTATGGGGCAGAGGGAGTACTTTATTTCATTCTTTCATTGTGTTCCTAGTTAATCTCAAAGATATGCCTTCAGCCAATAAGCCTAATTGTTGACTTATTAGACTTCAAATATAATGCCTGAATTAATCTCAGTCACTATAAATTTAAGTTTACTGGAGCACCAGAAACTGATTGGATAAAATCTTCTATTTGTATTTACGAACTAACAACTTCCTCTAGAAGGGCATGCACGAATCTTAAATATAGCAAAAATCAGTTCTTTCACCGTGCATCGAACTATAATCATAAGATTTTCCACCTTGCATGTACAAGTGTAGTCTTGGTTGGGGTAATACATGCGATGAATCAAGAAAATATCTCACCCATTTTAGTTGTAATGACATCTTATTTACTATCTTCTCTTCAAGAATCGTGCCAAAACAAATTATGTGCTTTAACTTGTATATGTTTGCCAAATCTTAAATTTCCCAGGAGATAATCGGGGTCTTCAACAAGAATTGCATGATTTCATATTCGGCATATAGGAACAGCTTCCCAATTTGGGCTCTAGGAGAATACCAATCTCAGGTACTTAAAGCTCAATGAGTGGCATTTCTAGATGAACTATGGAAGTCCCAGTTTTAGTGATTATCTATCTTACTTCTCATCCTGCCCTCAATACATGCCCTGAAGTTGTCAGTGAGCCATTTCACAGCTTTTGTATGAGTTTTCTTGTTGAGAGTTGCTTTAGCTATGAGCAATCTGTGAAATTGAACAAGCAGTGGGCATTTCTTATTGATCAGAAACAGGCCTCGTGGCCTTGAATCGACAACAGGAAATCTTCTGTTTATTCTTTTGGTTTTAGTTTTAAATATTTGTTTCTATAACCATTATTTTTATTTGTTTATTGCATCAGTTATACATATTAGAGGAAATTGTTTAAGGGGTTGATTCTTCCATTCTGTTTCTTGTTCTGCACCCCACTAAAACTTAAACTTCAAATTATGCTTTGAAGTGTTGGCCCTTCTCTGTTTCTGTTTCCACGCAATTTGTGTTTATGATAAACTCAAACTCAGTGTAATTAAGAAGTTTAGTCTATGTATACAGATCAAGCCATGTTTAGAAGTCAGGGTATATATATATATATAATCTAAACTTACAGTTTATTAATTTGTAATTTACATCAGTGCCCATGATAACTGAATTCATAAATTATGGTCAAGAGATAATACGAACTGCTAGATAAATAAGCCAAGGTTTTAAAGCAAGAGTACTACTAACTTATCGAAGTATTATCGTAGTAACTTACGTCTTATAGAGGCTTGAATTGAAAATCTGAATTAATCATTCCACTTTGATCGTCTATGTACATTGTTTCTTGTCAAATACACATGTAACGTAGAAACTAGAAACTGAAACGAGTTTGATCGTTACGGTCTTAAAGGTTGATTATCACCTTGCTCAATATGTTTGCGCAATAGGACCTCTAATTTTTTCGGGTTAAACCAATAGTAATGCTTCTTGTGAGCATGTAATTTTTGCCTAATACAAATTACTCCTAAATTTTCCCAAAAATCGATTTCTATTATTTCTTTTTTAGTTTTATAGAATTCTTAAGAATTTCTTGTTAATTGTTGTTTGCATTTAGTTGCACATTTATTTTCAAAAAAAAAAAAATCATGAAAAATACCATTAAAATGTTCAGAATTTCATGCATTGCATTTTAGGTTTTGTGTGTGCATTTTTAGGATTAATTTGTTAATTAATTGCACTATTAAAACAAAAATCACAAAAAATATTGTTCATTTTCATATTTTTAGTTTCTAGTTTTAAATTAGTAAGTTCCTTTAGTTTTAAAGTTAATGAATTGTTCGAATGTTAGAAATAGTTAATTAGATTTATTTCACAATTTAGATTTGATTTAGGACCTAATCTAGGGTTTTAATTAATTAGTTTAGAATTTAAAATAAATTAGAAAAAAAGAAGAAAGAAGAAAATACAAAGAAGAGGAATTAAAGAAATATGTTGTCACTGGGCCAAAGCTTCAATGACCCAAAAATGCCCAAGTTCGCCCTAGCCCAACTTCCTCATTCCGGTCCAATCCCCTAAATAATCAAAACGATGTCGTTTTTATAACGAAAATCTCAGCCCTTGATATTCCTAATCTAATGGCCCTAAACTCACCAACTTCTTCTAATATAATTGCCTGAGACCAGAACCCCTCCCCCCCCCCCAAAAAAAACCCCCCCACATAACTCGTCCCTCTCTCACCCCTTTCTCACCACCGTCTGCTGCTCGTCGGAAATCGCCCACGGCGGCGGCACTGCTCCAAACCCGCCCAAAATTACACCCTATACTCCCCATATTCTCCTAAACGTCATCCTACCATTAATTTCCCCAAAATCCCCACCCATATTCACCAATTTCAAATCTCAGAAACCCTAAAACCCAAATTTTTCGCTTTTTTGATTTTTGTGAGCAAATTCGCCCGTTTTGACTAAAGACTTACATTGGTCAATTGTTCTTAACAAGAACAATTGGTTAATATTGGTTTTAGATCATTTCGAAACTCGCCCGATTCCGGCCAAGTCAACACTGACCGGCCAAGCTTCGTCGCCTTCATCATTCGTCAATTCGCTTCGTTCGTCGACTCATTTCTCAGCAAAAATCAGTATATCGCTTCTTTTATTCCCTCCGTTTTTATTTTTAGTGTTGCATTATTAATTAGGTGTTAATTTTGAATAAGCTTGGTTATTTATTTGATTAAGTTCATTAAAATTAGGATTATGTGGGTTAATTGCATGATTTTAGGATTAATATCTTTTTGTTTATCATTTTTGTTTGGTTTTCTATTCTGGACGGATTTCATATTAGTAGGTTTATTTGTTTTTCTTTTTGCCTTAATTGAAACTTGAGGGGGGAGGGGTCTAAAGGAACATTGGAAACTTAGGGCATTGAAAATCAGGAATTAGGTCAAAATTGGTGTGGCTATTTGTATTAAGCAGAACTTAAAGGGGTCATTTGAGAAGTAAAAATGGGGGAATTTCAGATAAAAATATCAGAAGCTTCTAGTATTGGACAGTTGCCATTTTTAGTTTTTTTTTTTAAAAAAATATGCTGAAATTGGATAAAACAGACTGCTGCACGAAAATCTATTAAAAAAAGACGCTTTTTATCCTTTTCTACAACTGACACTCCTTAATTTTAGGCTAGAATATTCCCGTCATAGACACTCACTCCTACACTCTATATAAAGGACACACACTCCCTCATTTCACACACATTATCATCAGCATACTCACTCTAAAAGGCATCTCTGAATACAGATCCTTACAAAAGGAATTTTGGGCAAATATTTCTCCATCTCACACTAATTTCTTTCCTTTTCTTGAGTCTCAAAGTGTATTTAAAAACAAAAAATAGTTCTCTGTTCTTGCTGGTTTACTATTTCTGCTATTAAGAGGTTGATTTAGCTCAATCTCCTCTTGTTTTGTTGTTGCTCCGTTGCTACTGCTATTCTTCTTGCTGCTGCTTCTTCCTAGTTTTTTCAGAGACTTATTTTCTTCTTCTCTTTCTTTGCTGCTGTTAAGGTGTGTGCTGATAGCCTCAAATAATGTAGTTGTTATTTGAATATCATATTGCTCTGAAATTTCAGTTGTTTGCTCATTTCATGTATACTGAATGCTTTTTTTTTTCATGTTTGAATGCAAGTTTGAGTTTGGTTTAAAGTATCTGATGTGATGAATATCTTAAACCTTAATGAAATTTGAGTAATAATAAGAAACAAGCATGAAACCAATTCAGTTTTCTTAACCTTTGATTGTCAAGGTTTGAGCCGCTATTGATGGATTTCTTACGCATGAAGTTCTGAAATTCCCTGAAGGTCTGTGGTTTAAGAAGTAACACGCCAAAAGGATTAGTGACGAGTTTAGAAATCTGACCAGTGCTTGGCCTGATTTTTAAAAGTTTCATCACTTGAAAATAGTCATTTGTATAATGGCTTAATTCTAGTTTGGTATAGTTTTCTAGTACAAAAATGTAATAATTTGTTTCATTACTAGTGAAATACAGTTGCGTACATTCAAGTAGCTTGATAGCTATTGTTCAGGAGTATGAATTTCAATCTATGAATGTTGTCATTTAGCAATATGATATAAATTTATTGAATCCTTCGAAATGCCTTGGTTGTGGTGGTTAAGCAGGAAAATAATTCTCCCTGCCTTTGTGTAGTTTAGTCGCGTGTTGAACTTTGTGGAAGGATTACTTTGTTTTCCACAGTTACTGATTTATGAGTTTGGACCTCGACCTTAGTCAAATAGAGGTCTATTCCAGTCTATCAATGAATACAACCCAATAACGTTAGTACCCATAACTGACCGGCTCACCCACTATGGCATGGGATAATAATAGAATGAGCTATCCTATTTTTGACATTAAACTTATAGAAATCTGTATTGATATGTTTTTTAATGGTCTCATGTTTTGATTCATCTCCTTGTAATTCAAGTACATGGGTGTCACGCAAATTTCCAAATAGCCAACGAATGAAAATCATCTCAAAGTTTTGGTTTCGAATCCCTGGTAATCAAAAGCTTAGGTCGTATAAAAAGAACTAAGTTCTTAGCTCCAACAGTTCGTTACCATATTACATGATTTTGAATTAGAATAGTAAACAAATCACAAACATCGTAGCTTGCTTTAGGCGCGATTAATAATAAATTATTGCAACTATGGGTACGACTCCCGTTGCGTAGTTATGATACGTAATCTCCAATTCGGGTGCGCATTTCATGTTACCCGACCATAACTTCAAATAATAATAAAATTAAACTTATTGTAGATCGTGGGTACAGTTCCCGTGACGCGATTCGCAATGTGTACAAAACAAACGAGTACGCGACATCGCGACTTGTTCAAATAAATTTCATAAATAATTAAAAGCAGGTAGAAAGTTAAAAATGCACAATAGGTTCTAAATATGTAATTAATCAGATAATTAGGCCAATTATTAATAGTTGAGCGATCGTGCTAAAACCGCGGAACCCAGGAATGCCTAACACCTTCTCCCGGGTTAACAGAATTCCTTACCCTCTTCTGTGTTCGCGGATCATAAATAATAGTCAATTTCCTCGATTTGGGATTTTAAAATTGACCGGTGATTTGGAACACCATAAATTATTTCAAGTGGTGACTCTGAAAATAAATAAATAATCCCATTTTGATTAATGTCAATTTAATTGAAAAAAACTCCCTATCCTCCTCGAAAAAAGGAGGTGTGACAGCTCTGGCGACTCTGCTGGGGAGACGAACCCAGAATCTCTGGTTCAGGGTTCAAGAATTCGAGCTTAGAATAACTATTATACTTGGCTTTTATTTATTACTTGATATTACTTGTTTGGGCCTAATGTGCTAATTGGCACTTTTTACCGCTTTGATATTTTGTGAAATGTATATAAAACTTTTACGCAACCCTTCTTCTCTCTGAGTCTTCTAAATATTCTGGGAAGTGCACGCTGGCGTGACTTCTTTCCTGTTAGTGTCATACCCTAATTTAGAACGAGGATCGGATCAGTTACAAAGCTGGATGGCCTTTTGGTTACTGGTACGTTGCCCCCCCGGCTCGAGTTGTCCGCTCGATTAAGCTAGGTCTAGAACAATACACCCAAGTTTTAAACCTAGAATAACATAACCTAATGCCGGATCCCTAGTAGGAACGCTTGTTTTCATCACGTACATTTGACTTTGGGGACTCAACACAAGGGTTGGGTCCGTCTAGGACAGGTGTACCCAAAATAAAAAGACTATCCTAATGCATTTTACATGCTACTTGTGCATTTATTTGCTTCGGCTTGCATGTTGATCGGCTTCTAGAATAGGGAAGGAAAATCAAGAAAAACCAAGATTGAGGTAGGAGAGAGAAAATCATCCGTTTCTGAAAATTTCGGTGTTCAAAATATCCCGAAACTCTGCAGAAATTTTAAAAAATAAAGAAGATGAGAAAAAGTCATTTCAAAATAAGTCATATTTTCCTGTTGCGACAAAACTGACCGAACTACGCAGGTTTGATTCTCATCAGATGTGGGATACATAGGCACCCCTCATCGGGTCCAGCCCCATTTTTGCAAAAATAACCAAAAATATGAAAATATCATCATTTTTGTCATAAATAAAGTTAGATGATGCCGTTTTTGTCCAAATAGCCGAAAATATCCCGGCGGGATACCGAAAGGCCCTTTTTGCAAGAATAGCCACCTATAGTCCTTTTTCTAATATTTGTCCACTTAGCAAACACATCTCTAAAATCTTCCCTTCTGAAGTGCTGAAGGGTCGTCTTTGCAAAAGTAGCCATGATTTGTTTTAATTTGAATTTTGCAAAAAAAATTAACTTTTCTGATCAGTTTTGCAAACAAAACTCACATATTTTATCCCAGTCACTCTAATTTAAAAATGTGCAGAATGATCACAGTTCAGAATTTAACGATAAAGATTATGAATCAGATTCCACTGGCACTCCACATGTGGTGGAGGATTTGGGAAAACAAGGGCAAGACAAGGTCAACTGACACCTGGTGACACTCACTAAATTATTGAAGATTAAACCTAGAAGTGATGTGATAGAGGCGTTAGTGTTATTCTGGGACCATGCTCACAATGTTTTGCACTTCTCAGATTTTGAGCTTACACCTACCTTGGAAGAAATGGCGGGTTACGCCGGGAGTACAGAGGGTTTAAGATACAAGTACCTGATATCTCCAAGGACCGTTACTCCACACAAGTTTCTAGACTTACTGAAAATAAACAGGCAGATCAAGATTAAAAATCTAGCAGGTGGAGCTTTCATTTTTCACTTTCTATACCAGCAGTATGGGCATTTAAGAGGATTTGAGGACCCAGAAAGTGGACTCTGCAGTAAAGGTAACCGATCAAAGTGGTAAACACATAGATGTTTTGCCTACATGGTGGCATTATTAGGCCTCTTAGTGTTTCCAAGGGAGGACATGCACATTGATTTACATGTAGCTGGCGTTGTCCATGTCTTGACTACCCAGGCCAAGAGTACCCTTGCAACCATAATCGTATCAGATATATTCCGAGCTCTCACATCCTGTAAGGCCGGAGTTAGGTTTTTTGAGGGTTGTAATCTGTTATTGCAAATGTGGATGATCGAACACTTTTGTCACCGTCCCCAATACATGAACTACGAGTCTACGGGGAAAAATTGCATCGAGGAGTTTGATACACGAGTGACCGTATTCGAATGCCAGAAGGGGTCAAAGATTGGATATTCCGCCTTCGTTCTATAACTGTGGATCAGATAGAGTGGACATTGGGTTGGCTTCCCTTTGAAGAGATTGTTTACATGCCCGTCACTGGTCCTTACTTCCTACTAATGGGTCTCTGAAGCATTCAGCCTTATGCCCCGTACCGGGTGTTGAGACAACTTGGAAGATGCCAGATAGTTCCCAAAGATGAGTATCTTAGTACTCATGTGGTTGAAATCCGCTCTGAGGCTCAATTTCTTGAAGAAGTGGTTCGCCAAATTTGGAGTGAATGCCAATAATTGAGGGCAAACACCCGAGTACGCGATTTGTCCTGGGGCAAGGTTTTACCGGGTTATCTTGCTTGGTAGTCGCAACAAATGATGAATTTGAAAGGCCGACTAAAAGGCCTCATATCCAAGAGTTTGTTGACGCATAGCAAGAATAGTGAGCTTTGT
Source organism: Nicotiana sylvestris (assembly GCF_000393655.2). Lineage (NCBI taxonomy): Eukaryota > Viridiplantae > Streptophyta > Magnoliopsida > Solanales > Solanaceae > Nicotiana > Nicotiana sylvestris. Next base: position 117,613,108 of record NC_091061.1, read on the forward strand.
TAGCCAAAGAGAATGACTACCGGACTACCATAAGCAAACTAGAAGATCAATCAGAAACATCAAATTTGATAGTGGTTTGCAGGCCTCTGTGGATGAAGGAGAAAAGAAAAGGTTGGTCCGAGAAAATGAAGCCCTCCGAGCTCGGATTCAGAAGATGAAAAACCCGGCAAGAAGCAAAAAAGATGAAAAACTCATAAGCAATCTAAGGCAAAAAGTGCACGATTATGGGTTTGATCTGGCAAAGGCCGAGGATGAATTGGCAAAAGCCCGGGAAAAGCTGGCAAAAAATGTAGAAGAACGGACAAGGTTTGCTCAACAGTTAAAGCAAAGGTATAATGAAAGGGTTACAATCTTAAAGAAAAAACTGACTAATCTCGAGAATGAAATGGTCCAGCAAGCAAAGGATTTCAAAACAGAGAGAGATTATTGCTATACATTGATTTCCCGATTGAGAGAAGACATACAACAATTGCAAGACCAAAACCGTACAACCACGCAAGTGTTGTAGGCTCGGTCTCAGCAAATTGGATGCCTACTCCAAGAAAAGGGTGACATTAGAATGAGGGTTAAAGAAATTGCTGATTATATCGTAATGAAGTGCCATGAATGCGAAGATATGACCGGGTTCATGTTCTTCGCTGCTGTGATGACCTTTGTTCGTCAGGTGATAGCTAATTTAGAGTACCTCCAAGAAGAGATTGCAAGCAGGTCCGCGTCGAGACCGACTGATGTCCCGCGGGCCCCCGGAGTAGCATTGGAGGCTCTTATGTATTCCTGATTTTCTTTTGGCTTTGAGTTTGTATTTCACTTTTTCGAGTCTGTTAGTCTTTTCCAAGTTTGTTTTGTTTTTCTATTTTTAAGTTTCTATGTCAGAGTCTTTGTAATAGAAAAATCCAAAAAAAAATTATTTAATGAAATATTGAAAAACCAAAATTTTTCTTTCTTTTATTTCGCATTTATTCCCCGAACTACGTAATGATCTGATTCATGCGGCGCCGTGATATGTAGGCAATCCCCATCAGATTCGATTATAGCTGTAGGCAATCTGAGTGAAAATAAACCAAAAAAAGAGAATAAAGAGAGAGAGAGAGAGAGATAGAGAGAGAAAGACAAAGGAAAAATTGAATGAAAAAAGAAGGAAAATAGTGAAGAAATAAAAGAGCAAAAATAGCAAAAGAGGAAGAAAAAGAATCAGGGTTTTTGAAATTTGAGAAAAGAAATAGCAAAGACGGGATGAAACACACAACCATTGCAAAATATTTAGAAACGTTTAACTGTTTAGGAGTATTGCATCCCCAATATGCGATTCTCTATCCGTTAAATTTCTTTAACTAACCGATTTGTTATGTGGCAACTAAGACAGGTTCTGTTTCAGGTGGTTGGTTTTGTGGTAGTCTGACTTTCCATCCTTACTTCACAAGATCCAAAGGTAGTATCCCTATGGATTCCGAAGGTCATCTACCAATTATTAATCCTTCAGAGGATAGCCCGATATCGATTTTCCCAATGTCAGAATCACCAGCAGCTGAAGAAAACAGAATGTTGCATTGCTGTATGTTAGAGATGTGGGACGCTTGGTCTAATGGTAAAGAAATGCCCAGTACAATCCCCGGATTTCTCGAACTGCTTCCCAAGGCAAGCGGAACCTCCAACGTCCCTATTCCCATAACCAACCCATTCATCCCGTTTGGGTACCCCACTATGTCAGCTAATTTCACTGGTATGCCTTCAGAGGTTCGTCCCCAGACACCATTTCCAGGAGTATCTTCTACAATATTCACTGCACCACCAGTCTATACCACAACACAACCAATAGTGCCTAGGCCATGTTTCGAACCACCAGCCTTCACTTTTCAAGTATCACAATTTCAGTTAGACATAGCTCATGTCACCCCAAACTCCTACCCTCAACACCCACGATACGAGTCTCTTAGTAGAACAGGAAAGAATGGCAAGAAACCCCGAGCAAGAAGAAATGGCTCGGAAAATGAAAAGTCTTGAACAAAGTCTTAAGAACATGCAAGGCCTGAGTGGTGTTTCTTACTCCGATTTGTACATGTTTCCTCATGTCCATTAACTCGTTGACTTTAAAATGCCAAAATTCGAGAAATACGATGGGCATGGAGACCCGATCGCTCTTTTGAATAAATATTGTAATCAGTTGAGAGGGGCAGGTGAAAAAGAAGAACTTTTGATGGGCTATTTAGGGGAGAGCTTAACAGGAATTGCGTCAGAATGGTACATGGACCAAGACATCTCCCATTGGCATATATGGGACGACCTGGCCCGAGATTTCGTCAGGAAATTTCAATATAATGACGATATTTTGACCAATTTTAAGAAAACAATGGAAAGTTTCCGTGAATACACTATCAAGTGGCGTGAGCAAGCAGCTCGAGTGAAACGACCAATGGATGAGGCATAAATGGTAAATGTTTTCTTGCAAGCCCAAGAGGTCGATTACTTCCAAAACATGATGTCTGCCATGGGCAAACCTTTTGACGAAGCCATAAAGATCGGAGAAATGGTAGAAAATGGCTTGAAACTGTCTACATCATAAGTCAATCTGCTTAAAGAGCAACTTACCAAGCTATCCAGAACAGCTCGGGAGGTTTAGAAAATCGGAAGAAGAGGGAAGAAGGAGCCATGATGTCTTCAAGTTTGAGAAGCTCTCATCTATCTCGTGAATATTCTTGCCCCCCTTCCAGAACCCCGCAACACTACTACCCTCGCCAAGATGCAGCATACGCCGTGGCACCGCCTCCTTATACGGTGATGAATGCCAACCCTACACACGGCCATAGCAGCACTACAACCAAAATCAAGCTCCACCTCCCAGAAATAACCATCCTGATTAAGCTCCATATAACCCCCGTCCACCACAGAACAACTACCAACATAATACATGCCCCCGTGAGCCTACCGGGAAAAGCGATTTCACCCATATTGGTGAGTCTTACTCTATCCTGTTTCCGAAGTTAGTCCAAATGGGTCTATTGCAACCTGTGCCTCTAAACCGACAAAATCCAGAATCTCCATCATACTGACCCGGCACCAGGTGTGCGTATCATTCAGGGGCAGAGGGACATGATACAGAGAAATGTTGGACTATCAAGATGGTTGTTGAGAATTTGATAGAACAAAAGCGAGTGGTGCTGAGGGACGAGGAAGTCCCCAATGTGACTAACAACCCATTATCGGCTCACAACAATGGGCCGGTCATTGGAATGATTTGTTATAATAAAGAGTTTGATCTGGCTTTGAAAGCCATCATTGCCATTGCTGATTCAGAGGTAAGACCTAAAGCAGCAGCGAAACAGGCCAGAAATGAGAAGAAGAAAATCACTCTAACTCCTCAAGTTGCAGAAAAAGCTATGGAAACAAAAGCTGGGGCAACACCTACTAAGGATGCAATTCTTTATGTTCCCAGGGCCCCAAGGAAAGAGCAGTTCATGTTGAACGCTCCCAAAAGATTTGCGCAAAAGAAAGTCGTGCTGAATGTGCCAAAATTGTGTGTACCAAAAGGGACCTATGTGGCGCGGGGACCGGTAATTTCACCAAGACTGACGAAGCCCGTGGTTATCAGCCGCACACCATAGAGCCCTATGAGAGACCCCACTGAAGTCCCCTGGAATTACAGCAAAACAGTGGTTACTTATAAGAGGAAAGAGTTTATGGGAGAAGTAAATAAAATGAACCAATCTAGGAGATACCACAACCTTGAAGAGCTGAACAAATCAAAGCTAAACAAGGAGAAACGGTTTCCACCCAAGAAGTCTGTGAGTGCTAAAGAGGCAGAAGAGTTCTTCCGAAAAATGAAAACTTCGAAATATGCCATAATTGATCAACTCAAGAAGACTCCTTCCCAGGTTTCACTTTTGTCCTTGCTGATGAGCTCAAATGAACATCAGAAGGTGTTTCTAAAAACATTGAATGAGGCGTATGTCCCGATTGAAACTTCAGTCGAACAATTGGAAAGAATGGCTGAGTGATTTTTCGAAGTCAACTGGATTTCCTTCAGCCACGATGACTTGCCTAGAGAGGGAGCCTCCCACAACAAAGCCCTTCACTTGACTGTCAAATGTGAAGAGGGTTATGCTAGACGGTGGGTCCGAAGTCGACATTTGCCCTCTTTCAACGGTATAGAGGATGGAAATCGGGACAGAAAGGATTAGACTGAACAATGTCTGTGTGCGCGCTTTTGATGGTGTCAAGCACGATACAATAGGGGAAATTGACTTGATTCTGACCATTGACCCTGTGGATTTCGAAGTGACTTTCTAGGTTCTGGATATGGATACTTCGTATAACTTTCTCCTAGGAAGACCATGGATTCACGCTGCAGGGGCTGTGCCCTCCACTCTCCACCAAATGGTCAAGTTCGAACATGAAAACTAAGAAATTGTTGTCCACGAGGGGGATGAACAGTCCATTTATAGGGATCCATCAGTCCCGTGTCTCAAAGCTAGAGAAGAAAGTGAGCGCATTGTCTATCAAGCCTTCGAAATTGTGGTAGCAGACCAATGTGAAGAAGGGGCCCTATTTCCTCAACCTTGCTTATCAAATGCATCGGTCATGATAGCTAGTGAAAAAATTAAACATGGGTACACGCCCGGGAAAGGGCTCAGGGTATCTCTACAAGGCATCATAGAGCCCATCACTTTGACCGCCAGTAAGAAGTTCTTCGGCGTAGGTTTCCAAGCTATAAATGTCGATGTAAAATGGGCTGATGAGCGCAAGAAAAATGGGTGGGCCCTACCTCAGCCTATTACTCATCTCTCCAAGTCGTTTGTTAAACCCAAGTATGAAGAAGAAGAGGAAGAGGCCTTCACGGCCGAGGAAATTGAGGATATTTGTGAAGTAATGAAACAGATGTTGTATGAGTCCCACATAGTCCAACCGGGGGAAGTCACAAGCACTACTGAGGTGCTGTACATGGGACCAAATGCCAAGCTTCAGAACTGGAAGACTACCCCATTTCCTGTCGGGGGGAATCTCGGTAGTCCAGTCTTGCCATCTTTTTCTACATTACAAGTTATTTCAGGGTGTAATTCGAATGTTTTTATTTTCTTGTCTTTTGATTTCGATGTAAACCCTCCTATATTCTAATTCAATGAAATGAAATCAATATTTCATCGCCAATAGATGTCTTCTTTTTCCTTTATTCTAATTTTGCTATTTTTCTTATCTTTTTCTTTTCAGTTCTAATAACGCGGACTTAAATAACATGACATGCTTGCGGACTGTATGCCCAGATCCTAAAATACTATCTAACTGTAAAATAATGAATCAAGAACCGGAATATGACAAAGATGAGGCTTTTAGGGAAATAAATCGAGAATTGGAACAATTTGAGAATAAGCCTAAGCCAAACTTAAATAAAACCAAGCCAGTCAATTTGGGTAGTCCAGAAGAGGTCCGGGAAACCATGATAAGCATTCACACCGATGAAAGAACTGGAGATGCATTGATCCAACTTTTGTTCGAATTCAAAGCCGTGTTTGCATGGTCTTATGATGATATGCCAGGACTGAGTGTTGATTTGGTAGTACATAAATTGCCAACTTATCCCGGTTATCCACCTGTCTAACAAAAGCAGATATAGTTTAAAACGGACATCAGTGATAAGATCAAAGAAGAAGTCACCAAATAGTTGAAAGCTGGTGTGATCCAAGTAGTCCGATACACCAAATGGTTGGCTAATGTGGTCCCAGTGCCGAAGAAAGATGGGAAAACCCGAAATTGATTATCGGTATTTGAACAAAGCAAGCCCAAAGGACAACTTTCCATTGCCAAACTTCCAGATTCTTGTTGACAACTGTGCCAAACACGAGATACAGTCTTTCGTGGATTGTTATGCTGGGTGCCACCAGGTTCTGATGGATGAAGAAGACGCAAAAAAGACGGTTTTCACCACACCTTGGGGCACTTACTATTACAGGGTCATGACGTTTGGTTTAAAGAACGTCGGGCCAACTTACATGAGAGCTATGACTGCCATCTTCCACGACATAATGCACCAGGAAATTGAGGTGTATGTGGATGATGCGATCATTAAATCCAGAACGCAAGAAGACCATGTACGGGATTTGAGAAAGTTCTTTGAGCATCTGCGCAAGTACGACTTGAAATTGAATCCTGCTAAATGTGCATTCGGAGTTCCATCTGGGAATCTTTTGGGGTTTATAGTTAGTCAGAGGGGTATCGAGTTAGATCCAACAAAGATAAAGTCTATTTTGGGGATTTGCCACCTCCAAGAACCAAAAATGAGGTCATAAATCTGCTAGGAAGATTGAATTATATTAGCAGATTCATTCCTCAGCTGACTACCACGTATGAACCCATATTCAAGCTGTTGAAGAAAGATGCGTCAATCAGATGGACGGATGAGTGTCAAAAAACTTTTGACAAAATCAAAGAATATCTGTCGAATTTGCCAGTATTGGTTCCACCCGAGCTAGGGAGACCTTTGTTCTAGTACCTTACAGTTATGGAAAATTCTTTCGACTGTGTCCTAGGACAACATGATGTGATTGGGAAGAGAGAGCAAGCCATATACTATTTGAGCAAGAAGTTCACTAGTTATGAAGCCAAGTACACTTTGTTGGAAAGAACTTGTTGCGCCCTAACTTGGGTCGCCCAAAATCTTAGACATTATCTGTTGGCCTACACCACATATCTCATAACCAGAATGGATCCTCTAAAGTACATATTCCAAAACCAATGCCCATGGGAAGGTTAGCAAAATGGAAAATCCTGCTCACTGAGTTTGACATTGTCTATGTCACCCGCACGGCGATGAAAGCTCAGCCTTGGCGGATCACCTAGCCGAGAACCCGGTTGATGATGAATACCAACCCCTGAGTACTTACTTTTTGGACGAGGAAGTAAATTCAGTTGAAGTAATTACAGAGAACACCAATGCTTGGAAAATGTTCTTTGATGGAGCTGTAAATGCAAAAAGTGTCGGGATTGGGACAATTTTGATTTCACCCACCCGTCAGCACTATCCAGCCACAACCCAACTTCGGTTCTTCTGTACAAACAACACCACTAAATATGAAGCCTGCATTATGGGTATGAATATGGTAGTTGACATGGATGTGCAAGAACTGTTAATCATGGGAGATTCTGATTTGATTATCCGGCAAGCTCAAAGTGAATGGGAAACTGAGACATCAACTTTATTCCATACAGGAAATATGTGGAAGATCTTAGCAAACGGTTCAAGTCTGTTGAGTTTAGGTATATTCCTCGATTTCACAATGAGTTAGCTGATGCACTAGCTATTTTGGCCTCAATACTGCCTTATCCGGGCAATATCCATATTGACCCGCTGGAAATTCAAATTCGAGAAAGACATGGTTATTGTAATGTAATTGAAATAGAACCAGATGTTCATCCATGGTATCATGACATCAAAAGTTTTTTGAAAACAAAGGAATATCCCGAGCAAGCCAGTGGAGACCAAAAGAGAACCATTAGAAGGCTTGTCAGCAGTTTGTTTTTGAGTGGAGAGGTCTTATGCAAAAGAACTCAAGATTTGAATCTTTTGAGGTGTGTAGATGCTCAAGAAGCTGGGAATATCATGAACGAAGTGCATTCGGGAGTATGTGGACCCCACATGAATGGATATGTCCTTGCAAGGAAAATCCTTCGAGCAGGTTATTACTGGATGACCATGGAAAATGATTGCTTTAGTTTTGTCTACAAGTGCCATCAACCTCAGATACTCGGTGACTTGATTCATGCACCGCCTTCTGAATTGCATCCTATGTCAGCACCTTTGGACGTTCGTTGCCTGGGGTATGGATGTCATTGGACCAATCGAGCCAAAAGCTTCAAATGGGCATAGATTCATCTTGGTTGACATTGATTATTTCACAAAGTGGGTTGAAGTAGTCACTTTCAAATCTATTACTAAGAAAGAAGTGGTGGACTTTGTGCATTCTAACATTATTTGTCGTTTTGGTATTCCTAAAATTATCATTATAGACAATGCTACAAATTTGAATAGCCACTTGATGAGGGAGATATGCGAACAATTTAAGATTACGCATCGTAACTCTACCCCTTATCAGCCCAAAGCTAATTGCGTTGTCGAGGCTGCAAACAAGAATATCAAGAAGATCCTCAAGAAAATGATTCAAAGTTCTAGACAATGGCATGAAAAGCTGCCTTTTGCATTATTGGGATATCGCACAACTGTGCGCGAATCAGTTGGGGCCACGCCCTATTTATTGGTTTATAGCACTGAAGCCATAATACATGCAAAAGTTGAAATTCCCTCTCTTCGAATCATTATTGAAGCTGAGATCAAGGATGAGGAATGAGTCAAGATCCGGTTGGAACAATTAACTATGATTGATGAAAAGCGGATGGCCGCAGTCTTCCACGGGCAGTTGTACCAACAAAGAATGGCCCGTGCCTACAACAAGAAAGTGCGGCCTAGAAATTTTGAAGTGGGGCAACTCATTCTGAGGCGTATTCTCCCGCATCATGAGGAAGCAAAAGGAAAATTTGCTCCAAATTGGAAAGGTCCGTACATTGTAAGAAAACTATTGCCAAAAGGAGTGCTGTATTTGGGAGAAATCGAAGGAAATGATCCGAAACAACTATCAATACAGATGCGATCAAAGGGTATTATATTTGACTTTTTACGCAATTTTAATGCTCTCTGATTGGGATGACGAAGGCTTTCTTTCCCGCTACTCAAACACTACCAACCTTGCAAACTCTTTGAGCCAGTTCCCTTTTTCTTTGATTACCCTCTTTGGAACCAGGAAGTTGTTATGAAAAGTAAAAAAAGAAAAAAAAAGAAAAAAGAAAACTAAACAAAAGAAAAAGAGAAAAAACAAGAAAATCAAAAACAAAGTTCCTTGAATTATGTTCGACTTGATTCCGAAAGGATACGTAAGTAGCCTCTCTCTGGGGTTCAGCCACACCAAAACAAAAATCCAAATTTCCCCAAAAAAGTGAAACTGGGGCAGATGTTATAATGTTTAGACAATGGTTTTGCCTGAAAGGTTCAGTCCAAATTCTTTTTACCCAAATCCTTTTCAAGTCCTTCTGATCAATCGACGAGAATGTTTAAAGAATTGAAGGATACAATCGCTTGGATCTGATTATACCTATTTATCGGGCGGGCTGGGGTAACGGGCTGGGGTAATTTCGGGTTTTTTATGGCCCGTTCGGGTTCGGGCAGGCCGGGCTAATATATATATATATATTTTTAATTAAATTTTATTTTTCTTATTCAATGTTATTGATACTTAAGTATTTGCAAACTTTTAAGGCTTAGAATTAAACTTTGAAGTTTAAAGTTTAAAGTTTTAAATTTGAAATTTGTATTTTAAAATTATAAAATTAAAATTAGAAAGTAAGTGGCTACAAAAAATTATTTAATAAGACCAATAGGCAATATGTAAGGAACAAACTCCGAAGGCTTTCATTTTATATTCTTAATACTTCAAATTAATTTGCAAGTTCTTTTTTGATTTTTTGATTTTTGAACTTGCAAATTAAAAATTTACAACAACTATAAAAAATAAGAAATAGTACATCACATATGTTGCATCATTTTTGTAAGTTCTTCCATGTCAACATGAGGTTCTAGGTTTCCGGCATTAGTTGAATCGGAACCATAAACCATTATTTCTCCAATTTCTTAGACCTCCTCTTCGTCAATATTCCTGCTACTTGTTTGTTGATGCTCTCCTAGTGTAGACCAAATAAGATAATCTTGAACACAATCATCATCATCTATAGTTGTTCCAGATGTTGAAGGATTAGTTGAAGGAATATTTGCATCTACAACCGAAGAAGCATCAACAATATTAGCATAATAATTATATAAAGTTTGTAAATGTGTGTATAGCTCAGAAATACAAGTGTCAATATCAGGAGTTTCAGTTGGTCCAATATCCATATAAGTATATAAAGCTCCAATTAATTGGCGACACTTTATCATTTTGATAGTAGGGTTTAAAATAGCACCAATTAGGTAAATATAAGGAATTTGGTAGAAATATGTTTTAAACTTATCTAGCATAGATTCAACAACAGTAGCATATACTTCTTTCTACTTCAAATTATGTAGTAAAAGAGAAATTACAGTAATATGAACTAAAACATTTGCAATAGTAGGATAATAAGCTCCAGAAAACTCAAGTGTAGCCACATAAAATTTTTGTAAAAATTGCACAACATCATGAATGACATCCCAAGTTTTAGATGTTAACAAACGCCTAGGATCGGTACAACGAGAATTAGCAACTTCAGTTATAGGCATTCTATATTTATAACAACATCTTAAGAACAAATAAGTATTATTCCACCTAGTAACTATTTCTTTAGGCATGAGTCTTTGTTTTAGTCCATAGTGTACACATTTTTCCTTAAATACATTTAATCTAGCACTTCTATTATTTTCTTGAATTACACCAAAAACTCTCCTAACTAAAGTAATTTCATCTCTAAATAATTCAAGGCAACTCTTCACAATCAAGTTATAAATATGACATGCACATCTAACATGAAATATTTCAGGAAGTGGTGGGTGTAGATGCAATTTTAATATTGTAATAGCAGCATTGTTGTTAGAAGCATTATCAAATGACATACACAAAACTTTTTATGCAAGATTATAAAATATAGCAACTTCATGGATAGTATTATTTATAAATGCACCAGTATGACTTTGATATTCATCATATTTAAACGCAATAATACGTTTTTGCATACAAAAATTATCATCTATCCCATGACATGTAACAATCAAATAATCATTTCTATTTACAGCACGACCAATATCAGAAGTAAGAGAAACTCTACAGAAGACTTGCGAACAAATAACGTATATATGTCTGATATTGTCCAAAAAACCTAAAGATATCTGCTCTACAAGTACTTCTAGGAATACCTTTAAACATAGGGTTATAAATTCTTTGAATATAAGTAACAAGATACGGTGAAGAAGCAAAACTAAAAGGTAAACAACCTAAAACAATCATTTTAGCTAATTCTTCCCGATCTTTCTTAATATCGTATTTCTCAAATAACCCTCAGTACTCGGGTTAAGTTTTTGTTGCCCAGATGACTCATCTACTCCCCAATCAAAGGGGTGTTTCTCTTCCATATGCCTATGAAGTTGACCCGTTCCCCTCCTTTACTGGGCTCATGTTTATAATGTTCACTACAAATTTTACATTTTACATAATTTGTTTGATCTTTTAGTCTTTCAAAAAACATCTAACCCTTACTTCTTAACCGTCGATTCTTCTTAATAGGGAGAGGAGGCCTACTTGTTGCACCCCTAACATTTTGAGTTTGACTAACATTACCAGGTGTAGGTGGTGGTGTTTCAAAATTAGCGGGTGATTGAATATCATCTAAATCATCATCTACACCAAAAATTTCTTGCATTCGCTCATAATCTACATTTAAATTTTCAAGTGAACTTTCAGAAATATGTGTAAAGCTACTAGAAGAACCAATACCACCTCTTGTTCTTTTGAAAGTTTTCTTACTACCACCTCTACTAGTGCGCGCTTTTTTTGCCGCTCTAAGTAAATCCATTATGTAAATCAAATTAATAATTCTAAGTAATAAAATAAGTGTACACCAAATAAGAGAAAGAGATGGAACGAGTGTACTTCGGATGCCGCACTAATTTTGAATTTTTGATATAAAAAATCAAACTTCAATTGATAGACCAAAACTTGATAGTTGATACTTGATACTTGAATACTTGATACCACACTTCACTTGAATACTTGATATTTGATAATAATAATTTTGTAATGGCTAAACTAAATAATTGATGAAACTTGAAATAATAAATAATTGAGAATTTGAGATTTGAAAATTTAAGAACTATAATATCAAGAGAGACTTGAGAGAGAATTAGAGTAGTAGGAGAGTGAATTGTGAGAAAAAATGAAGAAGAAGAAGGGGGGCTATTTATAGATTTTAAAAGGTAAAAAATGTAATTTTTCAATTATTAGGGGTGGGAGGCTATATTTTTAATGGGGAGGGGGGCGAAATGGCTATTTTTGCAAATTCTGGCCATTCCCCAATGGTCATTTCTCAATTTGATTGTTGGCAACGGTCCAATTAATTTAAAAAAAAATAGGCAACGGTAACCGGGCTCCTAACGGGCTGCAACCCATTAATAACCCGTTGACGGGTCACGGGCTACGCGGGTTCGGTGCACCGTTAGGCTAAACGTGTTCGTCCAAAACCCGATCCCCCTACCAACCCATCCATGGCCACCCTATATGCTATATTACCGGGCTGAACCGGGCTAACCCGGATTGAAAACGGGTCAGCCCAGCCCGATTAACAGGTATAGATCTGGTACAATCAAAATGAGAGAAATAAAATGAGAGAGTCTTATGGATTAAAACCCTCACGGGCACCGTAAGGCGATTGTAAGTAGAGAAATGAAAATGAGAGAGTCTTGTTAGTGAATACTCACGGAGAGCACTACAAGGTAGCGATGAGAAGAGAAGTGAGCGAGGTTAACTGGTGAAAACCAGCAAAGGGTTCCACTGATCGGAAAGGAGATCCTCCCAACCATCAACATCGACAAAGTCTTGGCAAGGTTTCTCAATTTTGAGGTATAAGTTGTGATGAATTTCTGAGAGTTGGATGATTTACACAAATCAGGCATCCAGTCCAAGAGGCATGTCATGTTCATTAAAGTCCGCATGCGCTCTAGATAAGTCTTTCTTTCTTTTCCCCAAAAGGGATACCTCTCGTTTAAATTTATTTGTCCATTCCATTGCTTGTTTTTCTTTGAATCCCTTTCGGTGTAATTCTGTTCCGAAACTAAGACAAAGAAAGGATGACAAGATTGGTTTACATGACTTTTGTTTGACATGAGCCAATATTCAAGAAGGCACCCAGCCTCGGCAGGTGCATCAAGTCGACTTTGACTAGCCATGATGGCCGATGCTCTTAAATCAGAAACTCCTGAAAAAAGAAAATCAAGGTCAAATTCCCACAAAGGCAAAAAAAAGTTGAAAAGGTTAAGTCCCACATGATTAACCATCATGGTAAAGTGCTGGAAAAGCCAAGTTTCTCCAGGGCTAGAAATGAAATCGGTTATCAGGGAACAAGCAGTTGCAGTTGTGATCTTTATCAAAGAAGTCAAACCGAGATCAAGTGACTGAAAAGCTCAAGGCCACAAAACCAACCACTGTTACAAACTGACAAATTGTTCTTTGTTTGAAAAACAGGAACATGTGTAATTCAAAGACTAAAATAGTTCTGCAGCAATAATCAATCCAAAAGGGAAGTCTCTTCCAATTTTTTTCTGCATTTTTACTCATTCTCTTAAATAAAAAATGATTAAAAAATTGAAATGAAAAGAAAGAAAACAAAAAAAATTCAAAATTATGGTAGTATGGGGTCTCCAATCCCTAGCTTCGGTTTTTCCAACATATGATCTCCATTCCCTAGTTGATGCCAACATAGAGTCTCCACTCCCTAGTTGATGCCAACATAACTTGATGCCAACATAGGGTCACCACTCCTTAGTTGATGCCAATATAGGATTCCCACTCCCTAGTTGTGATGACCCAAAGGGTCATCTTTTGTTTTAAATCAGAATCTGGGTTCCGAGGCCTTGAAAACCTTATTTTCTTCCTCCTCGATTTGCGTGCACAGTTCGGGCACATTTTCAGAAAGCTTTTATGTGAAATTTAAGAAAAATATGGAAATTTGCCTTTAAAATTGATTAAAGTTGACTTTGGTCAATGTTTTGGGTAAACAGACTCGGACCCGTAATTTGACGGTCTCGGAGGGTCCATAGGAAAATATGGGACTTGAGAGTATGCCCAGAATCGAATTCCGAGGTCCCTAGCCCGAGAAATAATTTTTTGAAGAAAATTGTTTCCTGGAAAATATATGGATTTTAGAAACTTAATAATGTATGGACTCGTTGGTATCGGGCCCGTATTTTGGTTTCGGAGCCCGGTACGTAGTATTTAAGTCGTATTTGTGAAATTTGGTGAAAAACGGAAGGGATTTGATATAAATCGGACCCTTGGTTGAGAAAATGAAAATTTGGAACTATTTTGAGAATTTCATGAGTTTTGGTGTCAAATTCATTGTTTAAGATGTTATTTTGGCAATTTTATCGCATGAGCAAGTCCGTATGATGTTTGTAGACTTGTGTGCATGTTTGGTTTGGAGCCCCGAGGGCTCGGGTGATTTTTGGATAGGCCACAGAGTGAGTTTGGACTTAGGAAAAATTGCTGTTGCATCTGGTATTGTTGCAGGCTCTGATCTCGCAATTGTGAGACCAGGCTTGGAAATTGCGAACCTAACAGGCTTGGCAATTGCGAGGGCTTTATCGCAATTGTGAAGAAGCCCAGGCAAGCATTTGTTCGCATTTGTGAACACCCCTTCGGAATTGCGAAGTCATCAGGGAGGGTCAAAGATCGCAATTGCGAAAAATTGCTCGCAATTGCGAGAGGAGCAGACATGCAGCAGGTTCACAATTTCGAAGCCTGTCTTGCATTTGCGAACTTCGCAGTTGCCAAGCTTCTGCCGCAATTGCGATATCTGCACCTGAATAAAACATCATTTGGACGGGATTTTCACTTCATTCTTCAAACTTTCAAAACCTAAACTCCAAAGGGCGATTTTCTTAGAGCAAGTACTTCCCCAAATCATAGGTAAATGAATCTTAACTCTTTTTCATCAATCTATTTCATCTTTTTACATGATTTCATCTCAAAATCTAGGGCTTTTCATGGGCAATTGGGTGTTCTTGGGTAGAAATTAGGAATTTTAAAATTTGGGGATTTTGACCTCAATTTGAGGCCGGATTTCAAAACCAATTACATATTTGAGTTCGTGGGTGAATGGGTAATCGGATTTTGGTTCGAACTTCGAGTTTTGACTAAGCGGGCCCAGGGTCAAATTTTGACTTTTTAGGGAAAACATTGGGAAATCTATATTCATGCATTAGAATTGGTTTATTTAGCATTTATTGATGCTATTAAGTAAATTATGAGTAGATACAAGCGGATTGGAAGCGGAACCAAGAGGTAAAGTGGTAATTAAGGCTTGATTTTTTCCGTGGGATCGAGGTAAGTGTTTGGTATAGCCTTAGCTTGAGGGAATAAGAGTTGTTGTCTTATTTACTATGTGTTAGTGTTGAGTACGACGTATGGGTGTGGTGACGAGTATCTATACGTTGGTGTCGAGCATGCAAGTGAGTCTTAAACTGTGACCATTGTGATTTTTAATATGTACTATTCATGCTTAAGTCGATGATTATCCATATTGAACAAGACTTATGATATTTTCTTGGTAATTGACCATTGTTGAGTATTGACTCAAGTTGAGATTTAATTTGTGAAGTTAACTGTTGAATCGAGATTGGTTATATCTGATTCCCTTGCCGAGATGCTATTGTTTCTATTATTGATTCCCTTGCCGGGATGTATTGTTTCTATTGTTTGGGTGAGGAAGAGTGTAAAATACGAAGGGTGATGCCGTGCATGATGTTGTGAGTGATTGTTAATGCACGATGGGTGATGCCGTGCCGATATTGTGATTGTTAATGCACGAAGGGTGATGTCGTGCCATGATTTGAGAGCTTATGCATGAAGGGTGATGCCGTGCCACGATTTTGAGAGTTAATGCACGAAGGGTGATGCCGTGCCGTTTCTGTTATTTCTTATGGTGAGAACGAGAGTAAAAGCACGAAGGGAGATGCCATGCACGTGTTACTATTTCATTATCCCTGTTGATGCAAATATGGTGTTCATTATGCTTCTCTGCTAAATTACTGTTAGAATTTGATATTCCCCACAGCCCGTTCCCCTTCCCATCTTTATCTATTATTTTCTGTTATCATTGCTCTACTCGTATATGATTTAACTGCACAAGTTTATATGGTTGTCATGTCCTAGCCTCATCACTACTTCACCGAGGTTAGGCTTGACACTTACCAGTACATGGGGTCGGTTGTACTGATACTGCACTTTGCACTCTTTGTGCAGATTTCAGTGCCGGACCTTGTGAGTAGATTAGAGGTTGCTGCCTTCAGTCCAGGGAGACCAAGGTATCTACTGGCATTCGCAGAGCCTAAAGTCCCCCTTTCCCCATTTTAGTTTCTTTTGTCTCTTCTATTTCGAGAGCAGTTGTACTTCTTTCAAATTTATTTGTAGTAAATCTTAGTCGTTCGTGGATTGTGACACTAGGTCTTTGGGGTAGCTATGTATTAGAATTGTTGGATTATTATATCACTTCCGCATTTCATAATTATTTTCTTTAAGTTGTTATCTGTTCCTGTTTGAATTAATAATAATGGTGGTAAAACTGTAACTATCGGCTTGCCTAGCTTTCTCGAGTAGGTGCCATCACGATTCCCGAAGGTGAAGAAATCTGGGTCGTGATAAGTTGGTATTAGAGCTCTAGGTTACTTAGGTCTCAAACTTCACGGACATGCTTAGTAGAGTCTGAGGGATTGGTACGGAGACGTTTGTGCTTATCCCCAAGAGGCTACGAAGTTTATGAAAATTTCACATCTATTCCTTTCTATCGTGCGACTTGATTTTTCAATGCTAATTGAACTTCCACTATGTTCTTTCACAGATGGTGAGAACACGTACTGCTTTCTCAGCTGACCAACATCCCGAGCCCCTAGTGGTAGCTCCTGCGAGGGGCAGAAGGAGAGGCCTTAGTAGACGCCGAGGCAGAGGTAGGGCTCAACCTAGAGCTCGAGCAGCAACACTAGCGGCGGAGCCTCAGATAGAGTTTGAGGATGAGGTTCCGGCCCAGACTGTTCCAGTAGGGCCAGATCAGGTCCTAGAGGGGTTTATCGCCACCCCGTATTCCAGGATGCTCTGGTCCGTCTAGTCGGCCTTATGGAGAGTGTCACTCAGGCAGGCATATTCCCTGTAGCACCAGCTGTCTCATAGGCTAGAGGAGGAGCCCAGACTCTTTCTACTCGCACTCTGGAGCAGATGGCTGCCCAGTTTCAGACTCCAGCAGCTCAGCCAATTGGGGTAGTTCCGCCAAGTGTTATGGCACTAATCGGTAATGGGTTAGTTATATCTGCTATTGCCTTGTGGAGGCTGGACATGTTCACCAAGCTTTTTACTACCACTTATGGCGGTACATCTTCAAAGGATCCCCAGGATTATTTGGACAGTTGTAATGAGGTTCTGTGGAATATGGAGGTAGTGGAGACCAATGGGGTCGACTTTGCTACTTTTCATCTGTTATGTTCTGCCAAGAAGTTGTAGAGGGATTATTATTTGGCCAGACCAGCTCACCAGCTCTGACCTGGGGTCAGTTCTCTTAGCTATTTTTGGAGAAATTTCTCCCGATCACTCGGAGAGAGGATTATTGGAGGTAGTTTGAGCGCCTTCAGTAGGGTTCTATGACAGCCACCCAGTGTGAGACTAGGTTTGTTGATTTGACTTGTCATGCTCTTCTTATACTCCCCACCGAGAGAGAGAGAGAGAGAGAGAGTGAAGAGGTTCATTGAGGGACTCGCTCAGCCTATTCGATTGTAGATGGCTAAGGAGACTGGGAGCGAGATTTCCTTCTAGGATGCGGCCAATGTGGCCAATGTGGCCAAGAGGGTTGAGATGGTTCAAGCTTAGGGAAGTGGTTAGGGGTCTAACAAGAGGCCCCGTCATTCTGGTAGGTTCAGTGGTGTCTCGTCTGGAAGAAGGGATTCTTTCGGTAGGGGCCATCCTCCCAGGCCATTTCATTCAGCACTAGAGGCTTCTCACGGTGCTCCAAGTGGCAGTGGTTCTCATATGCAGTATTCTGATCAGCTACCCTACCGTGCATCACCAGCCCCTATCAGTGCACCTTCGCTCTAGAGTTTTTAGGGTGATTACTCAGGCCGTCAGGGTCAGCAGTCCCAGCAGCCGAGGACTTGTTATACTTGTGGTGATCCAAGGCACATTGCTAGGTTTTTCCCTCGAGCGTCGAGTAGTTCTCAGCATTAGGGTTCCCATGCCATGGTTCAGGCACCAGGTGTCCCACCGGCCATTCAGCCAACTAGTGGCATGGGTCTGTCAGCTAGAGGTGGAGGTAGAGGTGCTAGAGGTGGAGGTCAGGCCGCTAGAGGTGGAGGCCAGCCAGTAGGAGGCCGTCCCAAGGATGTAGTTCAGAGTGGTGGTGCCCAACCCCGATGTTATGCTTTCCCATTCAGGCCTGAGGCTGAGGCATCCGATGTCGTTATCATAGGTATGGTTTCAGTTTGCAGTAGTGATGCTTCAGTTCAATTTGATCCAGAGTCTACATACTCCTATGTGTCATCTTATTTTGCTACGTATTTGGTTGTGTCTTGTGATTCTTTGAGTGATCCTGTATATGTGTCCACACTGGTGGGTGATTCTATCATTGTAGATTGTGTCTATCGCTCGTGTATGGTTATTATTAGGGGTTTTGAGACCCGTGTGGACCTCCTACTTCTGGATATGGTCAATTTTGATGTCATATTAGGGATGGACTGACTATCACCTTATCATGCCATATTGGACTATCACGCCAAGATCGTGACCTTAGCCTTGCCGGGGTTCCCTTTATTGGAGTGGAGAGGGACTCATGATCATTCCACTAGTAGGGTCATTTCTTATATGAAGGCTCGGCGCATGTAGAAGGGGTGTTTGTCTTATCTGGCTTATGTTCGCGATTCCAGTGCAGAGGTTCCTTCCATGTATTTCGTACTAGTTGTTCGTGAGTTTCCAGAGGTATTCCTGCAGACCTGTCGGGGATGCCACCTGACAGGTATATCGACTTTTGCATTGCTTTGGCTCCGGGCACTCAGCCCATTTCCATTCTGCCATACTGCATGGCCCCGCTAAAGTTGAAATAATTGAATGAACAGTTGCAAGATTTGCTGGATAAAGGCTTTATTAGACCTAGTGTCTCGCACTAGGGTACACTGGTGTTGTTTGTTAAGAAGAAGGATGGGTCAATGAGGATGTGCATTGACTACCGGCAGTTGAACAAAGTCACCATCAAGAACAAGTATCTATTACCGAGGATTGATGATTTATTTGACCAGCTTCAGGGTACCAAAGTGTTTTCGAAGATTGATTTGAGATTTGGCTACCATCAGTTGAGGATTAGGGCATCCGATGTCCCCAAGATAGCTTTTCACACTCAGTACGAGCATTATGAATTTCTAGTGATGCCATTTGGGTTGACAAATGCCCAGTAGCTTTTATGGAATTGATGAACCGAGTGTTCAAGCTCTATCTGTATTCCTTTGTGATTGTTTTCATTGATGATATCTTGATCTACTCCCGCAGCAGAGAGGAGCATGAGCAGCATCTTCGAGTCGTTCTTCAGACTCTAAGGGACAGATATCCGGAGTTTCTTGGGTTTGGGAGATTATTACCGTCTATTTGTGGAGGGGTTTTCATCTATAGCAGCCCAGATGACCAAATTGACCCAGAAGGGTGCCCAGTTCAGGTGGTTGGACGAGTGTAAGGCGAGCTTTCAGAAGCTCAAGACATCTTTGACTACGGCGCCGGTGTTGGTATTGCCCACAGGTTCAGGGCCATATACAGTATATTGTGATGCATCTTGTATTGGACTTGGTGCTGTATTGATGCAGAGTGGCAAGGTTATTGCATATGCTTCGTGATAGTTGAAGATCCACGAGAAAAATTATCCAGTTCATGATTTGGAGCTAGCAGCCATTGTTCACGCGCTGAAGATTTGGAGGCATTATTTATATGGGGTGTCATGTGAGGTGTTCAATGACCACAAGAGTTTGCAATACTTGTTCAAGCAGAAGGAGCTAAATTTGAGGCAGAGGGGGTGGTTGGAGCTATTGAAAGACTATGATATCACCATCTTGTATCATCCTGGGAAGGCCAATGTAGTGGCCGATGCTTTGAGTAGGAAGTCGGTGCCACACCTCCTTTTACCTACACCCCCGAAAGGGTGTATAAAAGATTTTTTTCCAACTTAAAGTGACAATCGAAACGAAATTATTTATTAAAAGATTCAGAGTCGCCACTTGAGAGATTTGTGGTGTCCCAAGTCACCGGTTCAAATCCCGAATCGAGGAAAAGATTGACTCTGTATTACAGTCCGCGAACCAGAAATCCAGGTAAGGAATTTTGTTAACCCGGGAGAAGGTGCTAGGCATTCCCGAGTTCCGTGGTTCTAGCACGGTCGCTCAACTGTTATATTCGGCTTAATTATCTGATTTCAAACAACTATGAACCTATATGTAAATTTTAACTTTTAACCGCTTTTAATTAATTTTTAAGAATATTGCAACACTGTTAAAACATGTCTTGAACCACTTCACATAAATGCGCCCGCGGTCTTCGACATATCTTGACATTGTTGGGATTTGGATTTGGGTCACATAAATGCGCACCCGAGTTTAGGAAGGTAATATTATTAAAATAACGCACCTAAAGCAACCACGCACTTTTAGCTTTGTGAGGGCCATGGAAAATTCAATTAAATGGCGCGCCTCAATATCTACGGATTAAAATTAATTAAAAGAGGGTCATGCAATAGTAATTTTTGGCATGACACACCTCGATTCCTTTCAATTCCAAGATAACACAACTAAATGGATTCATGCCGATATAATCAATCCGATATCCTTTTTAATATGAACCGACACTCAAATCCAAAGCCCAAGTCTATCTTAAAAGGGCACAAGACAAGCCCAACAAGACAATTTAATAATGATAGTGACTCAATTAATATGGGAGGCAAGACCAACAAACAGCGGATAGACACATAATCCACACACTACGAGAACTTTAAAATTTTGAATGACAAAACGTTATCACCATAAACTTTACTTGTGAATATGCATACTGCAACATGAGAAATCAAGTGAAGGATTGTGACCTTGAACGTGAAACACATTTGACATTGTTGACTTACACAAGATGACCACTTTAACAAAAATCTTAAATTCATGTTCTTATGGATATTACTTCGAAATTTGCAAATTCACAAATGATACTCATTTTCATCAACGAAATGTGCCAAACACCCACGTTGAATGTTAACATGCCATAGAACTTTATTCTAGAAGAAAGGCACTCAACTAATTCAATCGAAATTAAGTTTCAGCCTTATAGGAAATGGGCAGACGTATTCAACTTAAATAATAGATAAAAATCCACTTCAAAACACCCTCAAGCAATCTTCCACTACAAAATGTCTAACAGTTCATTCATACAATAGGGTTCAAACATTATTACAATGCCAACATTTGAAATTAAACACCTAATCTAAATTATCAAACTAGCTTAAGCTATTAATCATGAACTAGCAATCCAACACATGCAAGAGAACTAAGCTACTACAGAACTGGGGAGTTTAATCACACAACATAGCAGAAACTAGTAGTGATCACAGCAAGAACTAATGTTTCCGTTCAAACTCCAACTCAAAGCTCCTAGACCTTTACACAGATTTAGTCAGGCTTCAATGCCATGACACTTTCGAAAGCATACCTGGAAATTGCAAAGGGGAAGGAGTGAAGGATCAGCAGTAAACAGTAGCAAAATACAGCCCCAGATTCAGCAATTGAAAAGTGAAAATCCACTCAGAAGAATCAATAGAACAGTAAACCAATCAGCAAACTTAAACCAGTTCTTTTCTATACCCAAGTGAGAAATCAGAGTTCTTCAGAAATTAAAGAAAGGAATCAGAAATCACTGAAGCAATTTCAATGGAACAGTAAAACAACCATTTGTATTTCTCTCCATTTTTCTCTCTTCAATCTTGGGTCTTCCCTTCAATGCAAGAAAAAGTGTCTTTATAAGCAAGCCAATAGGGCAACCTTTCAGATTTTTGTTTTACCGTTTCACCCCTTTTCAAATTTGCTTTTAGCTTAGAGATCCCTAAGATTTTGACTTGTTGACCAAGCTATCCTACTAACAATCTAAACTTCAAATTAAAACCCCTACTAGAAGCTTCTTATTTCTGTTATCAGAGAGATTCCCTCAAACAAATGCCTAAACTAACCCCTATGCCCCTGTTATTTCCCTTTTGAACCCAATGGGTATGGGTCAATGCTGACCCAAGGCGAACCAGATATGGGCCTTCGAAAACCCCGGCTAGTCCCTTTCTTATGGGCCCAGGTCCAAATCAGAAGTTCAGAAGAAACTAGAGAGCAAAAAGATGAAAGGCAATTAGGATTTCATGCAGCCTTTCGAACCAAATGCTCTCAATCGGCCCAAGACTAAAGGGAACAATCAAACAAACTAGCCTAACGAACTCAAACAAAACTGAAGAAGCTAATAACTAACCATTAATCCTGACTTAAAAAGAAAGACATGCAGTGGTGATTTTAAGAACACAGAAGAAGAAGAAGAAAAGTAGAAGAAGATAATAAAAACGGGATAGAGAAAATACTAGGAAAACTTGCCAAACTGGATGGACACAAGTCTTGAACTAATCTTCAAACGAACCCCCTGATTTTTGGCCGAGATAGACTTTAACCGTGTGTTCTCGACTGAAAACACACGATTAAAGTCAATTTCACACTCAAAAATCTCGAAACCTTGCTACTCTGACTTTTGGGACTTAGGGTTCGTATTTTCAAATCCATATTCGACGGGTCTGGTGAAGATTCGAGGGAAACCAATTGTGAAACAGGTATGATGGGGTCAAGGGGGTTACGGGGTGTTATTTTGGGGCCAATCAGATGAGTTAGGTTTTCAGTCATTCCTTTCGATTCAAGATTCGAGAGGCTGGATGGGATTCGAGAGTGGGGATTTGGAGATTTGGAAAGAGGAGAAGGAGAAGAATTGATGGTGTAAAAATGGGGTCAATTGGAGCAACGCCGCCGGCAGAGGCGATTTCCGGCAGGCGGCTCACGGCGGAGGCGGTGAATGGTTCTTTGAGTGTGTGGGGACGATGAGATGGGGTAGGGTGTGTGTGTTTGGATACTAATATACTTATGAAGCTTCAGTTCTGAGCCGTTTGATCAAGGGGAGATCAACGACTCAGATTCCACAATCCAAAACGGTGTCGTTTGATTTATTGACTGGCCGGACCGGGTATTGGGGCGGATCTGGGCTGCAATTGGTCGTGTATTGTAACGGGTTTGGGTTGTGATTAACCGGGTTTTGAGGAGGAATCTATTGGGCTGGGGTAATTCAAATCAAACATGGCCCAAAACCTTTGAACCATTCAATTCTTTCTCTTTTTCTTTTTTAAATTAACTCGTTTTAATTTCTTTTAAATTAAAACTAAAAATAAACCTAGATTAATTCCTAATAAAATTATCTTAGCAAATTAATTACCACAAATAATACTTACTACAATTAATTAAAACCAAATTTAAAGGAAAAAACTACCAAAGTTCAAGAATTAAAATTAAAAGTGCAAAATAAACTATTTTGTGATTTTTTCTATTTTTATAAAATACTAAATTACTAATTAATTTAAGAATGCAAAATTAGATCCTAAATGCAAATGCAGCATATTTTTGTATTTTTCATTAATTAAACAAAAATAAAAATGCACAGACAAATGCAAACATTTAACATAAAATGCCACAAAAATCCACAAAATTGCAACTACTAAAAGAAATTATTTTGTGTTGAATTTATGAGAGTAATTCATATAGGGCAAAAATCACGTGCTCACAGCTGCCCCTCTTTGCCCGGAAACACGAAGAGTTTTCGTGCAAAGATAAAGTGAGCGGATACGAGCGATTTTTGCCCGTTTGAATACTCCGTGGGAAGCATTTTTCGAAAGAGTTGACCGCACCCTGCTTCTAAGGTTGCCTACATATCCTTGACTAAAAAGGAATCAAGTCAGTGTAGTTCGGGAAGTTTTGGTAGCTGGGACTACCATGAAGCTGTAATTTCACTGTTGTTGTTGCTGCTACTACTGCTTACTGAACTTCTTATTACACCATGATAAAATAAAAGCTAGACTAGACTATGATCTATGCATTACAAAATCCTATCTATATCTTCAGACTTGCTCTTGTGGTTCTTGTTGACTGGTATTTTCCTGGTAAAATCCCCTTGTTGCCGTCTTGAATTGTAATCTGAGATGTCGTCCCTTCCTCCAGGTGGACACCTGGTTGCTAAAATTTGAATGTATCCCTTGTTCTCCGGGTGGGTGCCTGATTGCTGAATTTGAAGTGTATTCCCTTGTTCTCCAGGTGGGCGCCTGATTGCAAAATTTGAAATGCATTCCCTTGTTCTCCAGGTGGGGCGCCTGATTTCTTGAAATGTATTCCCTTGTTCTCCAGGTGGGCACCTGATTTCAACAAAATAGACAAAAACAAAGAAAACTTCTGCCTCAGTTTGGCATGCTACCAAATATCAGTAAGAACTTGAAAACTGAAACTTGAACTATACTCCCTTGTTTTCCAGGTGGGCGCCTGATTGCTGAACTTGAAATGTATTCCCTTGTTCTCCAGGTGGACGCCTGATTACTGAACTTGAAAAATGTATTCCCTTGTTCTCCAGGTGGGCGCCTGATTGCTGAACTTGAAATGTATTCCCTTGTTTTCCAGGTGGGCGCCTGATTGCTGAACTTGAATGTATTCCCTTGTTCTTCAGGTGGGCACCTGATTGCTGAACTTAAAACTGTATTCCCTTATTTTCCAGGTGGGTGCCTGATTGCTGAACTTGAATGTATTCCCTTGTTCTCCAGGTGGGCGCCTGATTACTGAACTTAAAATTGTATTCCCTTGTTTTCCAGGTGGGCGCCTGATTGCTGAAACTTGAATGTATTCCCTTGTTCTCCAGGTGGGCGCCTGATTACTGAACTTGAAAAATGTATTCCCTTGTTCTCCAGGTGGGCGCCTGATTGCTGAACTTGAAATGTATTCCCTTGTTTTCCCGGTGGGCGCCTGATTGCTGAACTTAAAACTGTATTCCCTTGTTCTCCAGGTGGGTGCCTGATTGCTGAAACTTGAATGTATTCCCTTGTTCCAGGTGGGCGCCTAATTGCTGAACTTGAATGTATTCCCTTGTTCTCCAGGTGAGCGCCTGATTGTTGAATTTGAAATGTATTCCCTTGTTCTCCAGGTGGGCGCCTGATTGCTAAACTTGAAATGTATTCCCTTGTTCTCCAGGTGGGCGCCTAATTTCCACAAAATAAACAAAACAAAGAAAATGTCTGCCCTGGTTTGATGCTGGTCGCATTGAATCATGTTACCAAATATCTCTGTGAATTTGAAAGCTAAACCCCATTATCCAGGAGGGTCCTGAAAACTCCTAGTTAAATGATGGCTTTTAAAAATCTAAATCATATCTTCTAAAGGTGTTACTCCTGCTACATCTTGTTATCTAAGAAAGTCTTAAACTACATCCCATTATCAAGGAGGGTCCTGACAACAAAAAATTAAATCACATTATCCAGGAGGGTCCTAAAACCTTAAAACTAAATCCCATTATTCAGGCGGGTTCTGAACACCTAAAACTAAATCCCATTATCCAGGAGGGTCCTGAAATTTAAAATCAAATCTCATCTTAAGGGTGAAAATTTCAGAGCTAAATTCAACTTCCTAATGGTGAAACTTATGCTAAATCTTAGCATCTAAGGGAGGTATTAAACTAAATCCCATTATTCAGGAAGGTCCTTAAAATTTCAAATTGAATCTTATCCTAAGCATGAAAACTTCAAAGCCAAACTTATATTTCCTCAAGGTAGAGCCTAGCTAGATCTTGTTACTCATGAACGTTTTGAATTTTAACTAAGTCTGATTGTCCAGGAGGGTCCTGAGAATTTTTAAGGTTAAATCCCATTATCCAGGAGGACTCTGAAATTTTAAAATTAAATCCCATTATCCAGGATGGTCTTGAAATTAAAAACTAAATCCTATTATCTAGGAGGGTCCTGAAAACTTAAAAACTAAATCTCATTATCCATGAGGGTCCTGAGAACTTTTAAAATTCAATCCCATTATCCAGGAGGGTCCTGAAAACTTTAAAAACTAAATCTCATTATCCAGGAGGGTCCTAAAAATTAAAAATCAAACATTATCTTAAAAGTGACAATCTAACAACTAAATTATATTACCCTACACTAGAATATACGCTAAATGATGTTATCTAATTGAAATCTTAAAGCTAAGTCCAATTATTCAGGGGGGTCCTGACAACTCTTAATTGAATCCTATCTTAAACATGCAAACTTTGAAACAAACTTATATTCCTTGGGGTACATTTATGCTAGACTTTGCTACTCGTGATTGTTTTGAATTTTAACTAGGTCCCATTTTCCAGAGGGTCCTGAGAATTTCAAATTAAATCCCATTATCCAGGCGGGTCCTGAAAATTTCAAATATCAAACCAGTCTGGTGCTTGCCTTTCCCTTGCGGCAGATTTCCCCGGAACAACCGAAATTTTCTGCCCCTGTTTCAATCAAAGAAAAATCTTGTCAGTTTAAAATGTGATGGTTAGTTGACGACATTCTTTGCTGAAGACCTCTCCGCTGTCATGCTTTGTTTTGATTGGCTTCCTATGCACCGGCTAAGAACCGCTTGACTTTCCAACTGACTTTCAAACCCCCATGACTTTGGATAACCCGGGTGTTCTATACCCGAACCGTTGTTTCACACCTCTGAACCCTTTAACTGAACCTATGCATCTCCCATGAAATTACTAAATCATTCTGCCGATGGAACTTTTGCTGGCACTTTATCCCACTTTACACCATGCCATCTTCGGTGTACTCTGGCTGCACTATGCTTTGCAATTTCTGAAGCTGGTAGTGAGCTTTTAAATTCCTTCTTATTTGCTTAAACAGAACTGACATTAGGAACATCTTAGAGAAATAAACCCAAACAAAATGAAATGCAATGACTTTCAGAGTTAAGGATAAGAAAATCCAAAACTGGAAGACTATCTGAAGAGGAAAAAGAAAAGAGACTTATCTGAGTGGAGCAGCTGGCACCAATGATCATGACATGCATTTCGGATTAATCGGCCCAATCTGTCCGACCAATCAACTTTCAGTTGCCATACTTTGCTGCCCCGGAGTTTCCATAACCTGATTTTCCCCCAAAACCTTGACCTTGTTCGGCCTGAGGTGCCCTGAAGGGTTTTCTCCAACAAGCCTTTCTCATTTGTTCATCTCTCAACTCACTTTCGCCTTACGGTGCCCGTGAGGGTTTTCACCAATAAGACTCTCTCATTTTTAATTTCTCTCAGCTCCCGTCGCCTTGTGGTGCCCGTGAGGGTTTTCACCAATAAGACTCTCTCATTTTCAATATTTTTTGCTTGGACCAGAGTGTTTCCCTTGATATGAATCACCTCCACTTGCTTGACTTGGCATCTCTCGAATACTGATCGGAAGGTCTTTCTTTGGACCGTAATGTGGGCTTTTGGATAAGGTTAGAAAGAAAGGATATCAAAGGCTCAAAACAATTCGAATGGGCTCAAAATTACAACTTTCGAAATCAGATTTCTGACAACAACCACAACTTCTGCCCCAGTTTCTTTGCTTGGGGACTTTTGGATTTTATTTTGATGAGACCGAACCATGAGGCTGCCTACGTATCCTTAAAAGGAATCAGGTCGAACGTAGTTCATGTCATATAAATTACTTTGTTGTTGTGATTTTCTCTTTTCTCATTCTCCTTTTTTCTCTTTTTTTCTTCTTTTCTTTTTTTTTCTCTTTTTTGCTTTCTTTTTCTCTTTTTGTTGTTTTTCTTCTCTTTTTTTCTCTCTCTTTTCATTCTTTTCTTTCTCTTTTCTCTTCTTCCTTTACTTATCTTTCACGCTTGTGTTTCTGATGTTTGCTACTGATTCCGAAAGAGGGGTATGAAAGAAAATAAATAAGGCTCAAAGGGGGTAACAAAGGATAAAGTGTTTAGATAGCCGAACAAAATGTCTTCGTCATTCCAAATCTTCACAAATATGCCAAGTACAAACAAATATAAATTAAACCAAAGAAAATCATACATAGGATCTCTTGACCGCATCGAAATTGATGGCCATCTCTACACACTTGCCTTCTATATCCGTTAAATACAAAGCGCCATTTGACAACACTCTAGTTACGATGAATGACCCCTGCCAATTTGGGGCGAACTTGCCTTTTGCTTCGGCCTGATGAGGAATGATACATTTCAATACTAACTGACCCATTTCAAACTTCCGTGGACACACCTTCTTGTTATATGCTCTTGCCGTTCTCTGTTGATACAATTGGCCATGACAAACTGCTGCCAATCTTTTCTCGTCGATTAAACTCAATTGTTCCAAACGGGTTTTGACTCACTCATCGTCATCGATTTCTGCCTCCGCGACAATTTGAAGGGATGGGATTTCCACTTCTGCGGGTATCACTGCTTCGGTGCCATATACCAACAAATAAGGAGTCGTCCCTACTGAAGTACGTACAATAGTGCGATAACCCAGCAATGCAAAAGGTAATTTCTCATGCCATTGCCTGGAACCTTCTACCATTTTTCGAAGTATCTTCTTTATGTTTTTGTTGGCTGCCTCAACTGCTCCGTTTGCCTTATGGCGGTACGAGGTATTATTGCGATGTGTAATCTTGAACTACTAATATACCTCTTTCATCAGATGACTATTGAGATTAGCCCCATTGTCTGTAATGATCACCTTTGGTATCCCAAACCGGCAAATGATATTTGAGTGCACAAAATCAACCACCGACTTCTTGGTTACAGACTTGAATGTTTTAGCCTCTACCCACTTGGTGAAATAGTCTATGGCCACCAGAATAAACCTGTGCCCGTTGGATGCTACTGGCTCGATTGGTCCAATGACATTCATGCCCCAAGCAACAAAAGTCCACGGTGCAGACATCGTGTGTAATTCAGATGGTGGAGAATGAATCAAATCTCCATGCACTTGGCACCGATGACATTTACGCACGAAACTGATACAATCTCGCTCCATAGTGAGCCAATAATAACATGCTCGAAGAATCTTCTTTGCCAACACATACCCACTCATGTGCGGTCCACAGACTCCGGAATGTACTTCGGTCATGATAGCCATGGCCTGTCTGGCATCTATACATCTTAATAACCCGAGATCTGGCGTTCTTTTGTACAAAACTCCTCCACTGAAGAAAAAACCGCTTGCCAACCGCCTAATTATTCTCTTTTGATTGCCTGTGGCTTGTACTGGATACACCCCATCCTGATATATTCCTTGATATCGTGAAACCAAGGCTCCCCATCGAGCTCTTCTTCCACCACATTACAATAAACATGCTGATCGTGGACCTGAATATGCAAAGGGTCCACATAAGCCTTATCCGGATGATGTAACATAGACGCTAGAGTAGCCAAAGAATCAGCAACCTCATTGTGGATCCTCGGAATATGCCTAAACTCTATTGATTGAAATCGTTGACAAAGATCACACAAACATTGCCGGTACAGTATGAGTTTTAAATCCCGTATTTCCCATTCTCCTTGAATCCGGTGCACCAGAAGGTCCGAGTCCCCCAAGACCAAGACTTCCTGGACACCCATGTCTACGGCTAACCTCAAACCCAGAATGTACGCCTCACACTCAGCCATGTTATTAGTACAATAGAAATGAAGCTGAGCCGTAACAGGGTAGTGATGCCCTGTTTAAGAAATAAGTACCGCTCCTATCCCAACGCCTTTCATGTTAGCAGTCCCATCAAAGAAAAGTTTCTATCCTGGCTTTTTAACCTGTTCCAACTCATCAATGTGCATTACCTCTTCATCAGGGAAATAAGTCTTCAAAGGTTCGTATTCTTCATCCACAGGATTCTCAGCCAAATGGTCGGCTAATGCTTGTGCTTTCATCGCAGTTCAAGTCACATAGACAATGTCAAATTCTGTGAGCAAAATCTGCCACTTTATGAGCCTTCCCATGGGCATAGGCTTCGGGAAGATATACTTCAATGGATCCAAGCGAGAGATGAGGCAAGTAGTATAAGATGACAAATAATGTTTCAGCTTCTGGGCTACCCAAGTTAGGGCGCAACACGTCCTCTCAAGATGAGTGTACTTAACCTCGTATGATGTGCACTTCTTGCTGAGATAATATATGGCCTGCTCCTTCCTGCCAGTGATGTCATGCTGACCCAACACACAACCAAATGAATTGTCCAAGACCGTCAAATATAGAATCAAAGGTCTCCCTGGTTCTGGCGGGACCAACACAGGTGGGTTTGACAAGTACCCCTTTATCTTATCAAATGCTTCCTAACATTCATCTGTCCACTTGACCGCAACATCTTTCTTTAACAATTTGAAGATAGGCTCACTAGTTGTCATGAGCTGAGCGATAAACCTGCTGATGTAATTCAATCTCCCCAACAGACTCATCACCTCAGTCTTGTTCTTTGGGGGTGGCAATTCCTGGATAGCTTTGATCTTTGACGGGTCTAATTCAATACCTTGGCAGCTGACTATGAATCCCAACAACTTTCCAAACGGAACACGGAACGCGCATTTTGCAGGATTGAGCTTGAGATTGTACCTGCGAAGCCTTTGGAAGAACTTTCTCAGATCTCTGATATGGTCAGACTGCTTTCTAGACTTTACAATCACATCATCCACATAAACCTCGATATCCCTGTGTATCATGTCGTGGAATATGGTCGTCATTACCCTCATGTAGGTTGCCCCAACATTTTTTAAACCAAATGGCATGACCCGATAGTAGTAGGTTCTCCAGGGTGTGATGAATGCCGTCTTTTCTGCATCCTCCTCATCCATTAAGATTTGGTGGTAGCCTGCATACCAATCCACAAAAGAACCAATCTCATGTTTGGCACAATTATCGATCAATATATGGATGTTTGTCAATGGGAAGTTATCCTTGGGACTTGCCTTGTTGAGATCTCGATAATCAACACACACCCTGGTCTTACCATCCTTCTTTGGCACAGGCACAATATTGGCTAACCAGGTGGGATACCGGGTGACTCGAATGACCTTGGCCTCAAACTGTTTGGTGACCTCTTCCTTAATCTTCACACTCATATCAGTTTTAAATTTCCTCAGTGGGCAATTTGTGAACCACCAAGTCAGTGCTTAGACCCGGCATGTCATCATAGGACCATGCAAAAACATCTTTGTACTCGAGCAGTGCTTTAATTATCTCCTCTCTGAGTTGTGGGTCAAGATGGACACTTATTTTAGTTTCCCGGACATTATCTTGGTCCCCTAAATTGATTGCTTCTGTATCACTCAGGTTAGGCTTGGGTTTTTCTTCAAAATGGCTTAACTCTTTACTAATCTCTTCAAAGGCTTCATCCTCGTCATATTCCGATTTATCATCACACCCTATTTCTTGAATTACTATTTCAAAATTAGATTGGCTTTTAAGACTGGGCCTAAGATTCCTCATGCATGTCATATCATTGAAGCCAACATAAAAAGAACTGTACAAGGAAGAAAAGAAAACAAAAATAAAACTATCAGGAAGGAAGAAAAAGGGAAATTGCATTTCATTGAAATTAAAGATAACAAAGTTTATACATCCAAACAGACGGAACATAGAATCTGAATTACAACCCTGGAATAATCCAGATAAACTAAAAGAAAATCAAAGAAAACTACCAACACTCCCTCCGGGTAGGAAGAAGAGTAGCTTCCCAAATGTTAATCTTCGCATAGACCCCACAAATTACACCTCCGCTTTACTCGAACCCTCTCCACCTTCCAACACGTTCACATCAGCGAATAACCTCTCGAACTTCTCAATAAAATCTCCGTCCATATCAACCATTGAACTGGGAACCGTCGTTACTGGGCACTTTCTGGTACCAGGCCTGACAAATGATCTGGAAAGACACGAGACTGGTTTTGGTAGGGCCCATGCCCTCTGTTTCATTTTTCTGGCTCTTCTTACGTCTGCGACTGTGGGCTTGAATCCTAAACCAAATGTATCCAAGTTTTTAAGAAGAGAAATCGGTTGTACGATACCTTGTAGAGATGCACCAAACCCTTGCCCGGTATAAAACCATTTTTCAACATTTCAACGGCTACCATGACTGATGCAGCAGCTACCCTTGGAGTTGGCACGCACTTCCCTTCTGGAATTTTCTCTACTGATACCGTATCAAAAATCTGATAAACCCATGGACCCTTGTCATCTTCAAACTCTATAAACGGAACAATGGAATCACTGGGAACACACAAATTATCTTCGCCATGCACAACAATTTCCTGTCTATCCCATTCAAACTTGACCATTTGATGCAGAGTAGACGGGACCGCTTTGGCAGGATGAATCCAGGGTCGACCTACCAGCAGATTGTAAGAAACAGCCACATCGAGCACCTGGAATTCCATAGTAAATTCAACTGGCCCTATTATAAGCTCAAGCACTATGTCCCCAACTGAATCTTTCCCTCCACCGTTGAATCCCCGAACGCAGATACTGTTCTTGTGAATTCTTTCATCATCCACCTTCAACTTGTTCAGAGTGGAGAGGGGGCAAATGTTCGCGCTGGAACCATTATCAACCAGTACCCGAGTAACCACGGAATCTTCACATTTCACCGTCATATAGAGGGCTCTATTGTGATCAATACCCTCCAGAGGCAATTCATCATCAAAAAAAGTGACTCTGTTTACCTCAAATATCTTGTTAGCTTTCTTCTCTAAGTGGTTTACTGAGATTTTTTCAGGAATGTGGGCCTCATTCAAGATCTTCATCAAAGCCCGCCGGTGCTCGTCTGAATGGATCAACAATGACAATAATGAAATCTGAGCCGGTGTTTTCCTCAACTGCTCCATAATGGAATAGTCCTGCACTTTCATCTTTCTCAAGAACTCCTCTGCTTCTTCCTCGGTCACAGCTTTCTTCGCCAATACTGGGTTATCTTTGGAGATCTTAGCTTTTCTCAATTCTTCGGGGGCAAAGGATCTCCCCGATCGAGTCAAACCATGGGTTTCACAAATTTCTTCTTTAACCTCTTTCCCCGTGTAAGTCACTGTCACTCGTTCATAATTCCACGGGATTGCCTTGCTGTTGACTATCGGTAATTGAGTTACCGGCTTGACAAAGACATGATCTGTGCGGGCACCCTCCTCAACTACCACAGGCTTGTTTGCCATTCCTGGCACAACCACTTTCACTCTTTCATGTTTCCCTGCAACGTCACTTGAGGACCCTTTCTTGACCACCACAGATGGTTCACTTTTTGTCCCGTTCAACTTGATCACAGCCTTCTCACTTGTTGACTTTTCAAACAGCCTGGCTTCACTGTACCGAATCATCATGACAGTTTGCGAAGGCTTCTTAGGCTCCCCTCTCTTATGCACTATCTCAATTATATTTGTCTCATGATGGGATGACAATGGGTTCTGGTTGATATTAGGTGCCTCCAGAGCCTGGACCTCAATCCGATTAGTATCAATGAGCTTTTGAATAGCTATTTTCAATTGCCAGCATTTTTCTGTGTCGTGCCCCGGAGCACCAGAACAATATTCGCAACTCACAGAGCGATCAAGATTCCTCGGGGGAGGATTTGGCAGTTTTGGCTTGATCGGACTCAACATACCCAATTGCCTTAACCTGTGGAACAAACTGGTATAGGATTCTCCCAATGGAGTGAAAGTCTTCTTCTCCTGCAACCTCTCATTCTTGGTGGCCTGATTGGGCCGGAAACCTGTTCCGGGGAGATTTTGGTAGGCTCTTGGGGGTAGATAGGCATTTTGTGGAGCTGTGTATGTATTTTGTAGGACTGGCACACGCCGTTGTGCGTGCGTGGGAGGTTGAGTGTATGTTTGTGCATGATGGACAGAAAAATGGGGATCTGGAGGTGGGTAGTAGTGTCGTGGTAGGCTATATGGAGTGTGGTGGTAAGTATGGTGATAGGGTCGAATCTGGTTGTAGTAATGTGAAGGGCCCCTGGATCCGACCCAAGCTCCCGACTCAATTGTCGCAACATCCTCTTTCTTCTTCTCCTTCTCGAGTACACCTAGTACCGTTTTGGATGGCCTGGGTGGTTGCTTTAATTGCTGAGTAGCTCATGATTTTATTAGACTTGAGTCCCTCTTATACCATGCCTCCCATTTTTACAACCTCATTAAAGGACTGGCCCACTGCTGACACCAAATGACCAAAATAAGTGGGCTCCAAGGCTTGCAAGAAATAATCAACAATCTCGCTTTCTTTCATCGGAGGGTCAACCCTCGCTGCTTGCTCCCTCCAACGGAATCCATATTCCCTGAAACTCTCACTAGACTTTTTCTCAATCTTTGTCAATGACAGACGGTCTGGGATAATTTCAAGATTGTACTGAAAATGACAGGCGAAGGCTTGGGGCAAATCGTCCCATGTGTACCACCTATTGTGATCTTGTCTGGTACACCATTCTAATGCCGATCCACTCAGACTTTGGCTGAAATATGCCATCAATAATTCATCTCTTCTGCCTGCCCCTCTCATCTTGCTGCAAAATCCTTTTAAGTATGCCACTAGGTCACCATGCCCGTCGTACAGGTCAAACTTAGGCATGTTGAACCTTGCTGGTAACTGAACATCTGGGAACAGACATAAATCCTTATAGGCCACACTTACTTGACCTCCCAACCCCCTCATATCTCTAAATGATTATTCCAAGCTTTTGACCTTTCTGATCATCTTCTCATGTTCGGGATTTTTGGGTGGCTTTTCGGTATCTGCCGGGAGATTAAGACGAGGGGTGTAAGAATACGGTTCTGGAACTTTGAAGGTGGGCTCAGGGGGATAATACTGGTTGTCGTGAGTCTGGAACAGAGGCTCACTGGAAGACCGCTGTAATGCAGTAGGTGGAGGTGCCACAAAGACGAGTGTGACGGGTGGAGGAGGGTATGGGATTTGTTTGGGTGGTGGAGCTTGAGAAGTATGGGAAGTGGTGCCATAGCATTGTTGGTAGAGGGGAAAGGCTGGAGATGAGTTCATAGTGGGAGGCTCCTGAGGTTGGGCCGATGGTGGGATATAAGCAGGGTTGGCGGGATAAACTGGTGGCGGATGACCCTTTGCCCAGTCCTGGTACATTTCAGCCATTTGCTGCTTTAACTTATACATTTCTTCCTTCATCGTATTAACATCCAATTCTTCCACCTCTTTTGACGGATCAACAATATTTGTCTCCGGTTCTTGGTTGGCCATGTTCAGTTTGTCTTTCGATCGGGTGTTGTAGGAGTGAGTTGCCAGAATGCCAGTCAACTAACCACCTGCCTGAACTCATTATATCAACCTTGTTAGTGATTAGGGCTTTAACAAATTGGTAACCGCACATTGTGGGGAATGAATGCACCTAAGCAGTTAACCGTTTCTATTATGCATTTGATCGGCTGCTTGCGTCATCCCAGCTTTTCCTTATTTCCATTTGCAATTTTTCTTTTCCGCCTTTTCTCTCTCTTCATTCTGGCCTTTGCTTTTTCTTTGTTTTCATCCTCTCGTTTCCCTCTTGTTTTGCCATTGTTTCTTTCTCTTGGTTTTCTTATATCTTTTTTTCTCTCTTTTCTTTTCTTTTCTCTCTTGTTTTCCTCTTTTTTTCTTTTGGTTATGGTCGAATCCTATGGAGATTGCCTATGTATCATGACCCCGCATGAATCAGACCGAGCGTAGTTCTGGGAGATAAGTGTGAAAGTAAATAATAAAACATTTTGGGATTTTCAGCTTTCATAAAAAGCAAATGCTTTGATTACATAGACTTAAATTCAGCAGACTCCAAAAGAAACTAATAGACTCTGATGCAAGGACGAAATACCGACTTCAAATATAGACTATCATATTCCCACAAAAGAAAATATAGACTCGAAAACAACTGACAGACTCCAGCAGAAAGAAAATACAGACTCAAAGCAACTGATAGACTTTAATGGAAAAGGAAATACAGACTCAAATAAAAAATCATGAATACATTAATGCTCCTGGTGCCCGCGGGACATCATTCGGTCTCGTCGTAGGCCTATATGCAAGATCCCTTTGAAGTCGATCCAAGTCACTCATTATCTGTTTAACAAATGTCATCACTGCTACGAAAAAGGTGGTGCGAGTCATATCCTCACAGGCTTGGCACTTCACAACAATGTAATCGGCTATGGTTCTAATTCTTCCTCTTATGACTCCTTTTTCTTGCAACAAACGCCCGATTTGCTGGGCCCTGGCTTCCAAAGTTTGCTCGGCCGCATGATTATGTTCTTGAAGTTGTTGTAAGTCCATTTCTAATTGTGCCAATGTTGTATAACAATGTTCTCTTTCAACCTTGAAATCTTTCGCCTGTTTGATCATTTTGTTTTCCGTGGCAATGACCCTTTTCTTTAATCCCGCGACCTCATCGTCGTACTTTTCTTTCAATTACTTAACCAGGCGTGCTCGTTCATCCGCATTTTTAGCCAATTGCTTTCGAATCCTAGTTAGTTCACTTTCTGCTTTGTTCAAATCAAAACTATAGTCACTCACTTTCTACCTCAGGCTACCTATAAGTTTTTCATCTTTGGCACTTCGGGCAGGGTTTTCTGCCGCTACTTTCATTTTCTGAATTTGGGCTAGAAGGGCCTCGTTTTCTTTCGCTAGCTTTTTCTTTTCACCTTCGTCCGCCGCGGCTTGTAAGCTATTCTCGAATTGAAGTTCTTTGACTTGTTTCTCCAACTTTCCTATTGTGGCCCTGTACTCATTCTCCTTGGCCAACCAAGCCCACAATTTTTGCGACGCATCAATGAATTCCTGAATGCGAGGCCTTTTGGCTGGTCTTTCTGATTCGACCCTTGCAGTGTTCTTCTTTCAATACCAGGCAAGATAGGTGGGTGAGACTTCGCCTCTAGTAGGTCACGCACTCGAGTGTTCACTGTCAAATACTGGCATTCGTTCCAAATAGAACGAACTGTTTCTTCATGAAATTGGCCGTCGGAACTAGCCTCAACCGCATAAACACTAAGATCTTCATCTGGGTGCATCACCTGACACCTTCCCAACTGTCTCATCACCCGGTAAGGAGCGTAGGGATGAATACCTCGCAGACCCATTAGGAGGAAGTAAGGACCAGTGGCGGGCATATACACAATTTCTTCAACAGGAAGCCAACCTAGTGTCCATTCTATTTGTACCGCAGTGATGGAACAAAGGCGGGATACCCAATCTCCAAACCCCTCTAGAAGCTTGAACCCTAAAATCCTCGTGTCAAACTCTTCAATGCAACCTTTCTCTATGGATCCGTAACTCATATACTGAGGGCGATGACACAGGTGCTCGATCATCCACATCTGCAATAGCAAATTGCATCCCTTGAAAAACTCTGCCCCAGCTTTACAAGCTGTGAGAGCTCGGTATATCTCAGACACTATCATAGGGGAAAGAGTGCTCTTGGCGTTGGTAATCAGGACCTTGACGACTCCAGCCACCGACAAATCGATATTCCCGTCTTGTCGGGGAAACACCACGAGGCCTAAGAAAGCTACCATGAAGGCGAAATGCCTATGCTCATCCCATTTTGTTCAGTTTCCTTTGCTACAAACCCCGCTTTTCGGATCGTTGAACCCTCCTACATGCCCGTATCTCTGGTATATAAAACGTAGAGTGGAAAAACCACCCTCCAACTCGGAGTACGGGACTCTCTTGCTTATCTTTAGCAAATCCATGAATTTGTGAGAGTTAACGGCGCTTGGAGCGATTAGATACTTATGCCTCAGCCCTTCAGTACTTCCCATATAACCTGCTATCTCTTCCAAGGTTGGGGTGAGTTCAGAATCCGAGAAGTGAAATACGTTATGGGCCGGGTCCCAAAGCGTAACCAAAGCCTTTATGATATCTCCTCTAGGTCTGATTTTTAACAACCCGGTGAGACCTCCCAAATATAGATTGACCTTATCTTGCTCCAATTTTCCCAGATCCTCCCACCACATATGCAACTCCAAAGGGATATTTTTCCTGACTGTTATCGGCAAACTTGGACTCGTGCTCATTCTGCACATTTATTAGGGGGATTAAGCAAAAATCAAGACTCATTTGACTCAAAGACAAAGTTGACACTTTTTTTCAATTTAAAAATAAAATCCGGTTTTGCAAATACGCCTTTCAGCACCTCGAAGACGAAGATTTTAAGGCTGTGTTGGCTAACCGATGAAAACCTTGAAAAATGACCACATGCCGTTCTTGCAAAAGCAGCCTTCCGACGCCCTTTTAAGGACATTCGACTATTTCTGACAAGAATGACATCACCCTAATTATTTTCAAATAAAAGTAAAATTTTTGTTCTTTTGGGCTATTTTTGCAAAAAGGAAGTTGGACCCGATGGAGGTTGCCTACGTATCGCACATCCTGTGAGAATCAAACTGGCGTAGTTCGGGCAATTTAAAACAAAAATCCACCTTTTTTTCTTTCTCTCTTTTTTTTTTAATTTTTTTTCCAAAATTTCGACAGAGTTTCAGTATTATTTGGACATTGGTTTTTCAAAACAGGTGATTATCTCACTTAGTCCTCACACTGCTATTTTCTCTTTTTTTTTTCAACTTTCTCTTATTATTCAAAAGCCAGTCAGCATGCAAATCCGAAGCAAATGAATGCACAAGTAGCAAGTAGGATGCATCAGGATGGCCTTTTCATTTCGGGTACACCTGTCCTAGACAGACCCAACTCCTGTGTTGAGTCTCCAAAGTCAAAATGCACATGATGCAAACAAACGTTCCTACTAGGGATCCGCATGAGGTATTGTTATACTAGGTTTAAAACCTGGGTTTATTGTTCTAGACCTGGCTTACCCGAGCGGACAACTCGAGCCGAGGGGGGGGGGCTGCTTACTGGTAACCAAAAGATCATTTGGCTTTGCAACTTATCCGAACCTCATTCTATTTGGGATATGACACTAACAGAAAGAAGTCACGACTAGCGTGCACTCCTCGGGAGAGAGAAGAGAGGGGTTTTGTAGCAGTTTATATACAGTTCAGATAATATCAAAGCGGTAAAAGCAATAACACATTAGGCCCAAACATGTAATAAAATCAGATAATAAATAAAGCCAAATATAATAATTCATCTAAGCTCGAATTCTGAACCCTGAACCAGAGATTCTGGGTTTGATCCCCGGCAGAGTCGCCAGAGATGTCACACCTCCTTTTACCTACACCCTCGAAAGGGTGGATAAAGGAGTTTTTTCCAACTTAAAGTGACAATCGAAATGAGATTATTTATTAAAAGATTCAGAGTTTCCACTTGAGAGATTTGTGGTGTCTCAAGTCACCGATTCAAATCCCGAATCGAGGAAAAGATTGACTTTGTATTACAGTCCGCGAACCAGAAATCCGGGTAAGGAATTCTGTTAACCCGGGAGAAGGTGTTAGGCATTCCCGAGTTCTGTGGTTCTAGCACGGTCGCTCAACTGTTATATTCGGCTTAATTATCTGATTTTAAACAACTATGAACCTATATGTAAATTTTAACTTTAACCACTTTTAATTAATTTTAAGAATATTGCAACACTGTTAAAACACGTCTTGAACCACGTCACATAAATGCGCCCGCGGTCTTCGACATATCTTGACATTGTTGGGATTTGGATTTGGGTCACATAAATGCGCACCCGAGTTTAGGAAGGTAATATTATTAAAATAACGCGCCTAAAGTAACTACGCATTTTTAGCTTTGCGAGGGCCATGAAAAATTCAATTAAATGGCGCGCCTCAATATCTAAGGATTAAAATTAATTAAAAGAGGGTCATGCAATAGTAATTTTCGGCACGACACACCTTGATTCCTTTCAATTCCAAGATAACACAACTAAATGGATTTATGCCGATATAATCAATCCGATATCCTTTTTAATATGAACTGACACTCAAATCCAAAGCCCAAGTCTATCTTAAAAGGGCACAAGACAAGCCCAACAAGACAATTTAATAACGATAGTGACTCAATTAATATGGGAGGCAAGACCAACAAACAGCGGATAGACACATAATCCACACACTACGAGAACTTTAAGATTTAGAATGACAAAACGTTATCACCATAAACTTTACTTGTGAATATGCATATTGCAACATGTGAAATCAAGTGAAGGATTGTGACCTTGAACGTGAAACACATTTGACATTGTTGACTTACACAAGATGACCACTTTAACAAAAATCTTAAATTCACGTTCTTATGGATATTACTTCGAAATTTGCAAATTCACAAATGATACTCATTTTTATCAACGAAATGTGCCAAACACCCACATTGAATGTTAACATGCCATAGAACTTTATTCTAGAAGAAAGGCACTCAACTAATTCAATCGAAATTAAGTTTCAGCCTTAAAGGAAATGGGCAGACGTATTCAACTTAAATAATAGATAAAAATCTACTTCAAAACACCCTCAAGCAATCTTCTACTACAAAATGTCTAACAGTTCATTCATACAATAGAGTTCAAACATTATTACAATGCCAACATTTGAAATTAAACACCTAATCTAAATAACCAAACCACCTTAATCTACTAATCATGAACCAGCAATCCAACACATGCAAGAGAACTAAGCTACTACAGAACTGGGGAGTTTAATTTCTCAACATAGCAGAAACTAGCAATGATCATAGCAAGAACTAATGTTTCCGTTCAAACTCCAACTCAAAGCTCCCAGACCTTTACACAGATTTAGTCAAGCTTCAATGCCATGACAGTTTCGAAAGCATACCTGGAAATTGCAAAGGGGAAGGAGTGAAGGATCAACAGTAAACAGTAGCAAAATACAGCCCCAGATTCAGCAATTGAAACAGTGAAAATCCACTCAGAAGAATCAATAGAACAGTAAACCAATCAGCAAACTTAAACCAGTTCTTTTCTATACCCAAGTGAGAAATCAGTGTTCTTTAGAAATTAAAGAAAAGAATAAGAAATCACTGAAGCAATTTCAATGGAACAGTAAAACAGTCGTTTGTATTTCTCTCCATTTTTCTCTCTTCAATCTTGGGTCTCTTGGGTCTGCCCTTCAATGCAAGAAAATGTGCCTTTATAAGCAAGCCAATAGGGAAACCTTTCAGATTATTGTTTTACCCTTTCACCCCTTTTCAAATTTACTTTTAGCTTAGAGATCCCTAAGAGTTTGACTTGTTGACCAAGCTATCCTACTAACAATATGAACTTCAAATTAAAACCCCTA
This sequence comes from Nicotiana sylvestris, assembly GCF_000393655.2. Lineage (NCBI taxonomy): Eukaryota > Viridiplantae > Streptophyta > Magnoliopsida > Solanales > Solanaceae > Nicotiana > Nicotiana sylvestris. The sequence continues at coordinate 117,654,152 of NC_091061.1, forward strand.
CTAGAAGCTTCCTATTTCTGTTATCAGAGAGATCCCCTCAAACAAATGCCCAAACTAACCCCCATGCCCCTGATATTTCCCTTTTGAACCCAATGGGTATGGGTCAATGCTGACCAAAGGCGAACCAGATATGGGCCTTCGAAAACCCGGGCTAGTCCCTTTATTATGGGCCCAGGTCTAAATCAGAAGTTCAGAAGAAACTAGAGAGCAGAAAGATGAAAGGCAATTAGGATTTCATTCAGCCTTTCGAACCAAATGCTCTCAATCGGCCCAAGACTAAAGGGAACAATCAAACAAACTAGCCTAACAAACTCAAACAAAACTGAAGAAGCTAATAACTAACCATTAATCCTGACTTAAAAAGAAACACATGCAGTGGTGATTTTAAGAACACAGAAGAAGAAGAAAAGTAGAAGAAGATAAGAAAAACGGGATAGAGAAAATACTAGGAAAACCTGCCAAGCCGGATGGACACAAGTCTTGAACTAATCTTCAAACGAACCCCCTTATTTTTGGTCGAGATAGACTTTAACCGTGTGTTCTCGACTGAAAACACACGATTAAAGTCAATTTCAAACTCAAAAATCTCGAAAACTTGCTGCTCTGACTTTTGGGACTTAGGGTTCATATTTTCAAATCCAGATTCAATGGGTCTGGTGAAGATTCGAGGGAAACCAATTGTGAAACAGGTATGAGGGGGTCAAGAGGGTTACGAGGTGTTATTTTGGGGGCAATCGGATGAGTTGGGTTTCCAGTCATTCCTTCCGATTCAAGATTCGAGAGGCTGGGCTGGGATTCGAGAGTGGGGATTTGGAGATTGGAAAGAGGAGAAAGAGAAGAATCGATGGTGTAAAAATGGGGTCAATTGGAGCAACACCGCCGGCGGAGGCGATTTTCGGCAGGCGGCTCACGGCGGAGGCGGTGAAGGGTTCTTTGAGTGTGTGGGGACGATGAGATGGGGTAGGGGGTGCGTTTTTACACTAATATACTTATGAAGCTTCAGTTCTGAGCCGTTTGATCAAGGGGAGATCAACGGCTCAGATTCCACAATCCAAAACGGCATCGTTTGATTTATTGACTGGCCGGACCGGGTATTGGGGTGGATCTGGGTTGCAATTGGGTGTGTATTGTAACAGGTTTGGGCTATGATTAACCGGGTTTCGAGGAGGAATCTATTGGGCTGGGGTAATTTAAATCAAACATGGCCCAAAACCTTTGAACCATTCAATTCTTTCTCTTTTTCTTTTTTAAATTAACTCTTTTTAATTTCTTTTAAATTAAAACTAAAAATAAACCTAAATTAATTCATAATCAAATTATCTTACAAAATTAATTACCACAAATAAAACTTACGACAATTAATTAAAACCAAATTTAAAGGAAAAAAATACCAAAGTTCAAGAATTAAAATTAAAAGTGCAAAATAAACTATTTTGTGATTTTTCCCATTTTTATAAAACACTAAATTACTAATTAATTCAAGAATGAAAAATTAGACCCTAAATGCAAATGCATCATATTTTTGTATTTTTCATTAATTAAACAAAAATAAAAATGCACATACAAATGCAAACATTTAACATAAAATGCCACGAAAATCCACAAAATTGCAACTACTGAAAGAAATTATTTTGTGTTGAATTTATGGGAGTAATTCATATAGGGAAAAAATCACGTGCTCACAGCCGGCTAGTATGGGTAGCCTTGCATATATTCCAGTCGGTGAGAGACCGCTTGCTTTGGATGTTTAGGCTTTGGCCAATCAGTTCGTGAGGCTGGATGTTTCTGAGCCCAGCTGTATTCTAGCTTGCACAACCGCTCGTTCTTCATTATTTGATCGTATCAGAGATCGGCAGTATGATGATCCTCATTTGCTCATCCTTAGGGACACAGTGCAACACCGAGGTGCCAAGCAGGTTACAGTTGGAGATGACAGAGTTTTTTGAGGATGCAGGGTCGAGTTTCCGTGCCTAATGTGGATGGACTTCGTGAGTTGATTCTAGAGGAGGCCCATAGTTCCCAGTATTCTATTCATCCGGGCGCCACCAAGATGTATCAGGACTTGCGACAACATTATTGGTGGAGGAGGATAAAGAAGGATATTGTTGCGTATGTAGCTCGTTGTTTGAATTGTCAGTAGGTAAAGTACGAACATTAGAGACCTGGTGGTTTGCTTCAGAATATTGATATTCTTGAGTGGAAGTGGGAACGTATCACTATGGACTTCGTTGTTGGACTCCCACAGACTCAGAGGAAGTTCGATGCAGTATGGGTTATTGTGGATAGGCTGACTAAGTCAGCACATTTTATTCCAGTGGCAGTTTTCTATTCTTCGGAGCGGTTGGCAGAGATCTATATCTGAGAGATCGTTCGTCTTCATGTTGTTCCCATGTCTATCATTTCTGACCAAGATACACAGTTTACCTCACATTTTTGGAGGGCAGTACATCGTGAGTTGGGTATGCGGGTCGAGTTAAGCACAAAATTTCATCCTCAGACGGATGGGCAGTCCGAGCGTACTATTCAGATTTTGGAGGATATTCTCCGAGCACGTTTTATTGACTTTGGAGGTTTGTGGGATCAGTTCTTTCTTTTAGCGGATTTTGCTTACAACAAAAGTTATCAGTCGAGCATCCAGATGGCTCCTTATAAGGCATTATATGGTAGACGGTGTCGGTCGCCGGTTGGATAGTTTGAGCCGGGAGAGGCTATGTTGTTGGGTACAGATTTTGTACAGGATGCCTTGGACAAGGTTAAGATCATTCACGATAGGCTTCGTACAGCTCAGTCCAGGCAAAAGAGTTATGCCAACCGTACGGTTCGTGATGTGGCATTCATGGTCGGAGAGTGAGTGTTGCTTCGGGTGTCGCCCATGAAGGGCGTGATGAGATTTGGGAAGAAGGTCAAGCTAAGCCCTAGGTTCATCAGACCTTTTTAGATCCCCGATCGAGTGGGAGAGGTGGCTTACAGACTTGCATTGCCACCGGGTTTATCAGCCGTGCATCCAGTGTTTCATGTGTCCATGCTTCGAAAGTATCACGACGATCCATCCCACGTGTTAGACTTTAGCACTATCCAGTTGGACAAGGACTTCACCTATGAGGAGGAGCCGGTAGCTATTCTAGACTGGCAGGTTCATCAGTTTAGATCAAAGAGTTATCCTTCGGTTCGTGTTCAGTAGAGAGGTCAGCCTGTAGAGGTAGCTACTTGGGAGTCCGATATGCGGAGCAAATATCCCCATCTTTTCACCGACTCAGGTACTTCTCTATGTCCGTTCGAGGATGAATGGTTGTTTTAGAGGTGGAGAATGTGATGACCCAAAGAGTCATCTTTTAAAATCCGAATCCGAGTTTTGAGGCCTTCAAAAACACATTTTCTTTCTCCTCAATTTGCGTGCGAAGTCCGAGCGCGTTTCCAAAAAGTTTTTATGTGAAATTTATGAAAAATATAGAATTTTACCTTTAAAATTGATTAAAGTTGTCTTTGGTCAACATTTTGGGTAAATGGACCTGGACCCGTAATTTGACTGTTCCGGAGGGTCCGTAAGAAAATATGGGACTTGGGCGTATGCCCATAATCGAATTCCAAGGTCCCTATCCCGAGAAATGAATTTTTGAAGAAAACTGTTTGCTAGAAAATATAAGGATTTTAGAAACTTAATAATGTATGGACTCATTGGTATCAGGCCTGTATTTTGGTTCTTGAGCCCGATACATGTTTGATATATTATTTAAGTCGTATTTGTGAAATTTGGTGAATAACGGAAGAGATTTGATATAAATCGGACCCTTGGTTGAGAAAATAGAAAATTTATACTATTTAGGGAATTTCATGAGTTTTGGTATCAAATTCGTTGTTTAAGATGTTATTTTGGCGATTTGATCACACGAGCAAGTCCGTATGATATTTTTAGACTTGTGTGCATGTTTGGTTTGGAGTGCCGAGGGCTCGGGTGAGTTTTGTATAGGCCACGGAGTGAGTTTGGACTTAGGAAAAATTGTTGTTGCATCTGGTATTGTTGCAGGCTCTGATCTCGCAATTGCGAGGTCAGGCTTGGAAATTGCGAGGGCTTTATCGCAATTTCGAAGAAGCCCAAGCCAACATTTGTTCGCATTTGCAAACACCCCTTCACAATTGCGACGTCATCAGGAAGGGTCAAAGATCGCAATTGCGACAAATTGCTCACAATTGCGAGAGGAGAAGACATGCAGCATGTTTGCAATTTTGAAGCATGTCTCGCATTTGCGAGCTTCGTAATTGCGAAGATCCTATCATAATTGCAACATCTGCACCTGAACAAAACATCATTTGGATGGGATTTTCACTTCATTCTTAAAACTTTCAAAACCTAAACTCCAAAGGGTGATTTTCCTAGAGCAAGTACTTCCCCAAATCATAGGTAAATGAATCTTAACTCTTTTTCTTCAATCTATTTCATCTTTTTACATGATTTCATCTCAAAATCTAAGGTTTTTCATAGGAAATTGGGTGTTCTTGGGTAGAAATTAGGAATTTTGAAATTTGGGGATTTGGACCTCAATTTGAGGCCGGATTTCAAAACCAATGCATATTTGAGTTCGTGGGTGAATGAGTAATCGAGTTTTGATTCGAACTTCGAGTTTTGACCAAGCAGGCCCAGGGTCAATTTTTGACTTTTTGGGGAGAAAATTGGGAAATCTATGTTCATGCATTAGAATTGGTTTATTTAGCATTTATTGATGTTATTAAGGAAATTATTACTAGATACAAGCGGATTGGAATTGGAACCGAGAGGTAAAGCGGTAATTGAGGCTTGATTTTGTCCTTGGGATCGAGGTAAATGTTTGGTCTAACCTTAGCTTGAGAGAATAAGAGTTGTTGTCTTATTTGATATGTGTTAGTGTTGAGTACGACGTATGGGTATGGTGACTAGTATCTATACTTTGGTGTCGAGCATGCAAGTGAGTCTTAAACTGTGACCGTTGTGATTCTAAATATGTACTATTCATGCTTAAGTCGATGATTATCCATGTTGAACAAGACTTATGATATTTTCTTGGTAATTGACCATTGTTAAGTATTGACTCAAGTTGAGATTTAATTTGTGAAGTTAACTGTTGAAACGAGATTGGTTATAGCTGATTCCCTTGCCGGGATATTATTATTTCTATTGTTGATTTCCTTGCCGGGATGTTATTGTTTCTATTGTTAATTCCCTTGCCGGGATGTATATTTCTATTGTTTGGGTGAGGAAGAGTGTAAAGCACGAAGGGTTATGCCGTGTATGATATTGTGAGTGAGTGTTAATGCACGAAGTGTGATGCCGTGCCGATATTGTGAGTGTTAATGCACGAAGGGTGATGCCGTGCGATGATTTGATAGCTAATGCACGAAGGGTAATGCCGTGCCACGATTTTGAGTGTTAATGCATGAAGGGTGATGTCGTGCCGTTTCTGTTGTTTCTTATGGTAAGAACGAGAGTAAAAGCACAAAGGACGATGTCGTGCACGTGCTACTATTTCGTTATCCCTGTTGATGCAAATATGGTGTTCATTATGCTTCTCTGCTAAATTAATGTTAAAATTTGATATTCCCTGCAGCATGTTTCCCCTTCCCATCTTTATCTGTTATTTTCTATTATCATTTCTATGCTCGTATATGATTTAACTGCACATGTTTATATGGTTGTCGTGTCCTAGCCTCGTCACTACTTCGCCGAGGTTAGGCTCGACACTTACCAGTACATGGGGTCGGTTGTACTGATACTGCACTCTGTACTCTTTGTGCAGATTTCGGTTCCAAACCTTGTGAGTAGATTCGAGGTCGATGCCTTCAGTCTAGGGAGACCAAGGTAGATATGTTGGCGTTTGCAGAGCCTGAAGTCCCCCTTTCCCCATTTTAGTTTTTTCTGTCTCTTCTATTTCGAGAACAGTTGTACTTCTTTAAGACTTATATTTGTAGTAAATCTTAGTCGTTTGTGGATTGTGACACCAGGTCTTTGGGGTAGCTATGTATTAGAAATTTTGGATTGCTATATCACTTCCGCATTTCATAATTATTTTATTTTAGTTATTATTTGTTCCTGTTTGAATTAATAATAATGGTGGTAAAACTATAACTGTCGGCTTGCCTAGCTTTCACAAGTAGGCGCCATCACGATTCCCGAAGGTGGGGAAATCTGGCTCGTGACACTAGTTGATGCCAACAAAACTTGATGCCAACATAGGGTTACCACTCCATATTTGATGATTTTCCAACATAGGGTATCCAATCCCTAGTTGATTTTATCTTAGACATAGGGTCTTCACTCCCTAGTCGCTTTGCCAATATAGGGTCACCACTCCTTAGTTGATGCCAACATAACTTGATTCCAACATAGGGTCACCACTCCCTAGTTGATGCCAACATAGGGTTTCCACTCCCTAATTGATGCCAACATAACTTGATGTCAACATAGGGTCATCATTCCCTAGTTGATGCCAATATAGGGTCACCACTCCCTAATTGATGCCAATATAACTTGATACCAACGTAGGGTCACCACTCCCTGGTTGATGCCAACATAACTTGATGCCAATATAGGGTCACCACTCCCTAGTTGATGCCAACATAGGGTCTCCACTCCCTAGTTGATGATTTTCCAACGTAGGGTCTCTAATCCCTAGTTGATTTCATTTTAGACATAGGGTCTCCACTCCCTAATCTCTATTTTCCTAAGGATACACAATCCCAACTTTTATTGCTGTAACAACCCGGCCAGTCGTTTCATGAGTTACTGTTCGTTTTCCCATTTCTGCTTCTTTATATAATGCTAAGTTGTATTTCATCGCTTCACGTTGGTTAGTTTTGGTTCAGAGTGGTTTTGTAGAGAAATGAGACACTTAGTCTCTTAAGTTGGCCTTTTAATTGGAAAAGTCAACCGGAAGTTTACTTGATCTTGGAATTTGGTTTTTATGATTCGGATAGCTTCATGAGGTGATTTGGGACTTAGGAGCATGATCGGAATGTGTTTTGGAGGTTCGGAGTAGATTTAGGCTTGAATTGGCGAAATTGAAATTTTGGCATTTTCTGGTTGATAGTGGAAATTTTGATATAGGGGTCGGAATGGAATTTTGGAAGTTGGAGTAGGTCCGTTATGTCATTTGTGACATGTGTGGAAAATTTCAGGTCATTCAGACGAGGTTTGATAAACTTTTTGATCGAATTCGGAAGTTTTTGGAATTCTTAGGCTTGAATTTGATGATGTTGTTTTAAGCGTTCCGAAGCTTGGAACAAGTTTGAATGATGCTATGGGACGTGTTGGCATATTTGGTTGAGGTCCCGAGGGCCTTGGGTGAGTTTCGGGTGGTTAATGGATCAAATCCTTGTTTTTAGAAGTTGCAAATTTTCTTAAGTTCTGTTGCAGAGTTATGCTCTTCGCGTTCGCGAGAGGACCCTCGCGTTTGTGAAGAGATGTTGAGTGAGTCTGGACAGTTTCCCTTCGCATTCGCAATGTTGGTCCCGCGTTCGCGAAGGTTGAAGTTAAGTGTGCATTGCGAACGCGATGTAGGTCCCGCGTTCGCGTAGAGTAGTTGGAGCGGCAAGGTCCCCAGGATTTTTGTGCTTCGCGTTCGTGAAGGCTTGGAAGGTGGAAGCTTCACATTCGCGTAAGTGAGGTCGCGTTCGCGAAAGAGTATTTTTGGTCAATGGAATTTTGTGCTTTGCGAACGCGAGACTTTGACCGCGTTCGCGAAGAAGGAAGTTTCGCTTGGGCAGAATGTTTAAATAACCATTTTCGCGATTTTGGGTCTATTTCCACCTTTGCTAGGCGATTTTGAAGCTTTTTGAGAGGGATTGAAGAGGGAATCGAAGGGAAACACTTGGAGGTAAGATTTTTGAACTCAATACTCAATTCTATATTGATTTCTACCTAATTAAACACAAAATTAGTGGGATGTAAAGCCTAAGATTGGGGAGTTAGGGCTTGAAATTTGAGACTTTGATTTGAGGATTTGAGGGGTCATTTGTGGTCAGATTTTGATGTATTTGGTATGTATGAACTCATGTGAGTGTAAGGATTCTAGTTTTGAGATGTTTATCAGAATCCGAGACATGGTCCTGGGGGTCGAGTTTGGCCAATTTCAGGATTTTTGATGTAATCTGAATATTTTCGCATGGGCTTTATTCCCTTAGAATATATTGATGTTATAATTCTAATTTTGGATAGATTTGACACTAGTTGAGGCTGAGTCGAGAGGAAAGGGCGTCGCGGAGTAGTATTTCATCCGGTTTGAGGTAAGTAACCACTGTAAATCTAGACATGAGGGTATGAAACCTCGGAATTTTGTGCTGTTTTGATAAATGAGGTGACACACATGCTAGGTGACGGGTGTGGGCGTGCACTCGTAGGGATTGTGACTTGGTCCGTCCCGTGGAGACTGTATAGTTGCATATTTTGATATACCCTATATGATATCCACGTGTTTAGAAATTGTTTTGTTAATTTGGGCTGAATGCCATGTTTGGGGCCTTTGTGCCGACCTGTTTAGACCCTTAGGGGTATTTTTACTACTTTCCTCACTCTATTTAATTTGAAAGCATATCCTCAGTCATGTTTTACATGTTTATTATTTAAATCCGGTTTCATCGCTCTATTTCTTAATATATGAAAACTGTTGGGCTGAGTTTCCCTGATTTTCACTGATATGCCCGAGTGGTCATGAGGTGTGTGTATATATATATATATATATATATATATATATATATATATATATATATATATATATATATTATGGATCGGGTTGCACGCCGTAGCGATATTATATATATGGATCGCGCTACACACTGCAGCGATATACATATGGCTCAGGATGCACGCCGCATCAATATATATTGGATCGGGCTGCACGCCACAACAATATGATGCTTGGGCTGTAGGAGCCCCTTAGGAGTCTGCACAACCCTAGTGAGCATAGTCGACTATAAACTATGGATCGGGTTGCACGCCGCATCGGTTATTATTATTATTATTATGAGATATCTATTGAGCTGGAGTGCTGAGTATGAGTACTGATTGACGAGAACTGAGTCACGAGTGACTAAGAGGCATGCCCGAGAGGCTATACTTATAAGTGATACCTTTCCCAAGGGGCTTGTTTGTAACATTTTGCTGCTTTCACTCTTCTTTTATACTAAGCCTCTGTTGAAAAAATATTGAATAAATGTTTTCAAAGGTTTCGAATTGAAACTGGAGTTTTAAGAGATAACTGGATATTGAACTGCTGATTTTGACTTGATATTTCTGTTGAGATTTCTTGCATGATTTTAAATGCTCGTCACTTTTTCTCAGACTTTATTTACTTTAGTTACTTAGTGAGTTGGTGTACTCACGTTACTCCCTGCACCTTGTGTGCATATCTAGGTGCCCGAGCATTAGAGTGAGAGCTTCCAACACTCTCAGAGTCTATCGGGAGATCGCAAGGTAGCTGCACGACGTTCACAGCCCTGCCTTACTCCTTCCTATCTTAGTATTTTGTTATTTCAGACTATTTTGTATTATTCAGATAGTGTTTTGGTTGTACTTAGAGGTTCATGACTAGTGACACCAGATTCGGGTTGTGTTAGTATATTTTGTACTAGTTTCCGCACATTCTTGTTGATTTATATATTACATATGAAGAATTTGAGACTTAATCGGTTTTAGAAAATGACTTTTTTATAAAAAGAATTCGATGTGGTAAATGTTGGATTGGCTTGCCTAGTACTGTGATAGGCGCCATCACGACCGGGGTATTTAGGGCCGTGACAAGTTGGTATCAGAGCCTTGGTTACATAGGTCTCGCGGGTCATGAACCGATTTAGTAGAGTCTCGCAGATCGGTATGGAGACGTCTGTACTTATCCTCGGGAGGATGCAGAACCTTTAGGAAAAACTCCACATTCTTGAAATTCCTGTCGTGCGAATCTATTGATTCTAGTACTAAACTTCTGTTATTCTATGATCTCATAGATTTTGAGGACACGTGCTACCAGTCAGGACGGACGACCACCAGTACCACCAGTTGGGGCCACTAGAGGCCGAGGTCGTGGTAGGGGCAGGGGTGTAGCCCGCATAGCAGCTAGGGCAGCACCTGTAGATCCACCAACTGCCCTAGTTTATGATCAGGTCCTAATTATGGATGCTCCAGCAGCACCAACTCAGGTACCGACTGTGCCTATTGTGATTCTAGGCCTTTAGGAGGCCCTAGCCTAGATTCTATCAGTGTGTACTGGCCTGGATCAGGCAGTCTCAGTTACTACGACCGCAACTACTTCTCAGGCCGGAGGAGGCACTCAGACTCCCGCTGCTCAGGTGTGCAGGGACATCAGACATCGGGGGCACATCCAGCCCAGCCGGTTGCACCAGCTCAGGACTATGTGGTGCTGGTAATGCCTGAAAATGAGAAGCGTCGATTGGAGAGGTTTGGTAAACTTTAGCCTCTGACTTTTAGTGGTACAAAGGGCGAGGATGCCCAAGGTTTCTTGGACAAGTGTTAGAGGATTCTTTGTACCACGGGTATTCTGGAGACCAACGGTGTAGCATTTACTATTTTTCAGTTTTCTGGAGCTGCTTTTACTTGGTGGGAGGCTTATGAGAGGTGTAGGCCTCTTGATGCAGTGCCCCTTACCTGACAGCAGTTCTTCGTTCTCTTTTTTGATAAGTATGTGCCAAAATCTCGCGAGAGGACCTCCGCATGCAGTTCAAGCAGTTGCGTCAGGGAGATATGACTGTGATATAGTATGAGATGAGGTTCTCGGAGTTAGCTCATCATGCTGTTTGGTTGGTTCCCACAGATAGAGAGAGGATTCAGAGGTTCGTTGATGACCTCACATATCAGCTTCAGATTCTCCTACCCAGAGAGAGGGTGTCAGGTGCTACTTTTAAGGAGGTTGTTGACATTTCTCGCGAGATTGATTCAGTTCGTCGCTAGGAATGATATAAGATGGAGGCCAAGAGGCCTCGTGGATCTGGTAGTTTTAGTGGTGCTCCTTCGAGAGGTCAGTTTCAGCACGGCAAAGGTCATCCATTCAGACATGCTCAGTCAGCTCGCCCAGTTCATCGTGGGGCATCATCAGGCCATGGTTCTCGTAGCTCACACCAGGTCTATTCATCACTCAGTTCCCTACCAGTCCAGAGTTCATCCGGTGCTCCATCGGTTCAGGGTTCTTCCATGCCAGGTCCTTCTACTGGTCATTCCGGTACTAGGGGTTCCGTTCAGTCCCCGTTCCCCACACCAGGGAGTTGTTACAAGTGTGGAGAGTTTGGGCATATGAGGAGGCAGTGTCCTCTTCTTCTTGAGGGTCCGTCTCAGCAGAGGGGTCAGCCCTCGACTTCAGCTCTAGTTACTTCACCACCCGCTCAGGTAGCTAGGGGTGGGGGTCAGTCAGTTAGGGGTCACCCGTTCCCAGCCAGACCAGATGCTATCGCTTCAGATGCTGTGATTACAAGTATTGTCTCAGTCTACCAAAGAGATGCCTTTGTATTATTTGATCGTGGTTCCACTTTTTCATATGTGTCATCATATTTTGCTCGTTATCTGGAAATGCCCTGAGAGTCTCTTGTTTCGTCTGTTCGTGTATCTACTCCGGTGGGCGATACTATTGTTGTGGACCATGTATACCGGTCGTGTGTGGTGACTATTGGGGGTTTGGAGACCCGAGTGGACTTTTTGTTGCTTTGTATGGTGGACTTTGATGTGATATTGGCCATGGATTGGCTATCTCCTTGTCGTGCTATATTGGAATGTCATGCTAAGACAGTGACGTTGGCCATGTCGGGTGTGCCATGGATTGAGTGGTGAGGTTTGACTGATTTTGTTCCCAGTAGGGTGATTTCATTCTTGAAGGCCCATGGGATGGTTGGGAACGGTTGTTTTCATACTTAGACTTTGTGAGGGATGTCAGTGCAGAGACTCTTAGTATTGATTCTGTTCTTGTTGTGACGGAGTTTCCTGATGTGTTTCCTGCAGACCTGTCGGGCATGCCCCTGGACAGGGATATTGACTTTGGTATTAATTTGGTGTCGTGCACTCAGCCCATTTTTATTCCACCATATCGTATGGCACCAGCGGAGTTGAAGGAGCAGCTTTAGGAACTCCTTGATAAGGGGTTCATTCGGCCTAGTGCGTCACCTTGGGGTGTGCCTGTTCTATTGTGAAGAAGAAGAATGGCACGATGAGAATATGCATTGATTACAAGTAGTTGAACAAAGTTAAAATGAAGAACAAGTATCGTTTGCCTCATATTGATGATTTATTTGACTAGCTTCAGGGAGTGAGAGTGTTCTCCAAGATTGATCTCCGTTCAGGGTATCACCAGTTGAAGATCAGGCACTCGGATTTTCTTAAGACAACTTTCAGGACTCGATATGGTCATTATGAGTTCCTTGTGATGTCTTTTGGGTTGATCAATGCCCAGAAGCGTTTATGCATTTGATGAACAGTGTGTTTCGGCTTTATCTCGACTCGTTCGTGATTGTATTCATTGATGATATTATGGTGTACTCACGTAGTTAGGCGGAGCATACAGAGCATTTGAGAGTTGTGTTGCAGAGATTGAGGGAGGAGAAGCTTTATGCAAATTTCTCCAAGTGTGAGTTTTGGCTCAATTCAGTGGCTTTATTGGGGCCCATAGTGTCCAGTGAGGGTATTCAGGTTGATCCGAAGAAGATAGAGGCAGTTCAGAGTTGGCCCAGACCGTCCTCAGCCACAGAGATTCACAGCTTTCTTGGTTTGGCGGGTTATTACCGTCGATTCGTCTAGTGATTTTCATCCATTGCATCACTCTTGACCAAATTGACTCAAAAGGGTGCTTTATTCAGGTGATCGGATGAGTGTGAGGCAAGCTTTCAGAAGCTCAAGACTACCTTGACCACAGCTCCAGTGTTAGTTTTGTCATTAGCTTCAGGTTCATATATCGTGTATTGTGATGCTTAAAGAGTTGGTATTAGGTATGTGTTGATGCATGAGGGTAGAGTGATTGCTTATGCTTCTCGTCAGTTGAAGCCCCATGAGAAGAACTACCCTGTCCATGATCTAGAGTTGAATGACATTGTTCACTCTTTGAAGATTTGGAGGCATTATCTTTATGGTGTGTCTTGTGAGGTGTTTACTGATCATCGTAGCCTCCAACACTTGTTCAAGCAGAAGGATCTCATTTGAGGTAGCAGAGGTGGGTGGAGCTGCTAAAAGACTATGATATTACTATCTTGTACCATCCGGGAAAAGCCATATGGTAGCTGATGCCTTGAGTAGGAAGGCGGTGAGTATGGGGAGTTTGGCGTATATTCCTGTTGGGGAGAGACCTCTTGCTGTAGATGTTCAGGGCTTGGCCAATCGGTTTGTGAGGTTGGATATTTCTGAGCCCAGTCGGGTCTTAGCTTGTGTGGTTTCCCGGTCTTTACTGTTTTATCACATTAGAGAGCACCAGTATGATGATCCTCATTTGCTTGTCCATAAGGATAGAGTTCAGCACGACGATGCCAGAGATGTGACTATTGGTGATGATGGGATATTGAGGCTGCAGGGCGGAATATGTGTGCCCAATATAGATGGGCTTCGGGAGTTGATCTTAGAGGAGGCCCATAGCTCGCGGTATTTCATCCATCCAGGTGTCGCGAAGATGTATCAGGATTTGAGACAACATTATTGATGGAGAAGAATGAAGAAGGATATTGTGGGATTTGTTGCTCGGTGTCTCAATTGTCAGTAGGTGAAATATGAGCATCAGAGACCGGATAACTTGCTTCAGCAGATGGATATTCCAGAGTAGAAGTGGGAGCGGATTACCATGGACTTTGTAGTTGGACTCCCACGGACTTTGAAGAAGTTCGATGCTATTTGGGTGATTGTGGATCGACTGACCAAGTCCGCGCACTTCATTCTTGTGTGTAGTACCTGTTCTTCAGAGCGGTTGTTAGAGATCCAAATCCGAGAGATTGTTCATTTGCATGGTGTCCCAGTTTCAATCATTTTAGATAGAGGTACTCAGTTTACTTTGCAGTTCTGGATGGCCGTGCAGCGAGAGTTGGATACTTAGTTTGAGTTGAGCACAGCTTTTCACCCTCAGACGGACGAGCAGTTCGAGCGCACTATTCAGATATGGAGGACATGTTGCACGCTTGTGTCATTGATTTTGGAGGGTTATGGGATCAGTTTCTACCGCTCCCAGAGTTTGCTTACAACAATAGCTATCAGTCGAGTATTCAGATGGCTCCATATGAGGCTTTATATGGGAGATGGTGTAGACCTCCAGTTGGTTGGTTTGAGCTGGGTGAGGCTAGGCTTTTGGGTACAGACTTGGTGCAAGATGCTTTAGACAAGGTAAAGGTGATTCAGGAGCAGCTTCGGATAGCGCAGTCGAGACAAAAGAGTTATGCAGACATGAAGGTCTGTGATGTGTCTTACATGGTTGGGGAGAAGGTTCTACTGAAGGTTTCACACATGAAGGGTGTTATGAGATTTGGGACGAATGGTAAATTGAGTCCTCGGTTCATTGGGCCTTTTGATGTGCTTCAGAGGATTGGGGAGGTGGATTATAAACTTGCTTTGCCACTCAGCTTGTCGAGTGTGTATTCGGTATTTCATGTTTCTATGCTCTGGAAGTATATTGGCGATCCGTCTCATGTTTTGTATTTCGGCACGGTTCAGTTAGATGAAGATTTGACTTATGATGCAGAGCCAGTGGCTATTTTGGAGCGTCAAGTTCGAAGGTTGAGATCGAGCGAGAGATGCGGAGCAGATATCCTCACCTATTTGAGGCTTCAGGTAAGTTTCTTGACTCGTTCGAGGATGAACGTTTGTTTACGAGGGGGAGGATGTAACGACCCGACCAGTTGTTTCATGAGTTACCGCTCCGTTTTCCCCATTTATGCTTCTTTATATGTTGCTCAACTGTATTTCATCGCGTCATGTTGGTTACTTTGGGTTCGGAGTGGTTTTGTAGAGAAATGAGACACTTAGTTTCTTAAGTTGGCCTTTTAGTTGGAAAAGTCATCCGGAAGTTGACTTGTCAGTAAACAATCTCGCAATTTGGTTTTTATGATTCGGATAGCTTCTTGAGGTGATTTGGGACTTAGGAGTGTGATCGGAATGTGTTTTGGATGTCCGGAGTAGATTTATGCTTGAATTAGCGAAATTGGAATTTTAGCATTTTTCGGTTGATAGTGAAAATTTTGATATAGGAGTCAGAATGGAATTCTGGAAGTTGGAGTAGGTCTGTTGTGTCATTTGTGACGTGTGTGACGTGTGTGCAAAATTTCAGGTCATTCGGATGAGGTTTGATAGACTTTTTGATTGAATTCGGAATTCGGAAGTTTTTGGAATTCTTAGGCTTGAATCCGATGATGATTTGATGTTGGTTTGAGCGTTTCGAAGGTTGGAACAAGTTTGAATAATGTTATGGGATGTGTTGGCATGTTAGGTTGAGGTCCCGAGGGCCTCGGGTGAGTTTCGGATAGTAAACGGATCAAATCCTTGTTTTTAGAAGTTGCAGATTTTCTTCAGTTCTGTTGCAGTGTTTTGCTCTTGGCGTTCGCGAGAGGACCCTCCCATTCGCGAAGAAATGTTGAGTGAGGCTGGCCAGTTTCTCTTCGAGTTTGCAATGCTGGTCCCGCATTTCCGAAGGTTGAAGTTGAGTGTGCATCGCGAACGCGATGTAGGTCCCACGTTCGCGCAGAGTAGTTGGAGCGGCAGGGTCCCCAAGATTTTTGTGCTTCACGTTCACGTAGGTGATGTCGCGTTCGCGAAGGCTTGGAAGGCGGAAGCTTCACATTTGCGTAAGTGAGGTCGCGTTCGCGAAAGAGGATTTTTGGTCAATGGAATTTTGTGCTTCGCGAACGCGAGGCTTTGACCGCGTTCGCGAAGAAGGAAGTTTCACCTACGCAGAATATTTAAATAGCCAATTTCGCGATTTTGGGTCTATTCCTCCATTGTTGGGCGATTTTCAAGCTTTTTGAGAGGGATTGAAGAGGGAATCGAAGGGAAACACTTGGAGGTAAGATTTTTGAACTCAGTACTCGATTCTATCTTGATTTCTACCCAATTAAACATGAAATTATTGGAATGTAAAGCCTAAGATTGGGGAGTTACGGTTTGAAATTGGAAATTTTGATTTGCGGATTTGAGGGATCGTTTGTGGTCGGATTTTAATGTATTTGATATGTATGAACTCGTGAGAGTGTAAGGATTCTAGTTTTGTGATATTATCGGAATTCGAGATGTGGGCCGGGGGGTAGGGTTTGGCCAATTTCGGGATTTTTCATGTAATCTGAATATTTTTGCATGGGCTTTGTTCCCTTAGCATATATTGATGTTATAATTCTAATTTTGGATAGCTTCGACGTGAGTTGAGACCGAGTCGAGAGGCAAGGGTGTCGCGGAGTAGTATTTCATCCGGTTTGAGGTAAGTAACCATTGTAAATCTATACCTGAGGGTATGAAACCCCGAAATTTTGTACTATTTTGATAAATGTGGTGACACACAAGCTAGGTGACGGGCGTGTGGGCGTGCACCCATAGGGATTGTGACTTGGTCCGTCCCGTGGCGACTGTATAGTTGCATATTTGATATACCCTATATGATATCCACGTGTTTAGAAATTGCTTTGTTAATTTGGGCTGAATGCCATGTTTGGGGCCTTTGTGCCAACCTATTTAGACCCTTAGGGGTATTTTTACTACTTTCCTCACTCTATTTGATTTGAAAGCATATCCTCAGTCATGTTTTACATGTTTATTGTTTAAATCCGGTTTCATCGCTCTATTTCTTAGTATATGAAAATTGTTGGGCTGAGTTTCCCTGATTTTCATTGACATGCCCGAGTGGCCGTGAGGTTAATTACTGAGAGAGGTTGAGGACCTAGTGGTGAGGATTATATATATATATATATATATATATATATATATATATATATATATGACGTTTGGGCTGTAGGAGCCCCTCTGGAGTCTGCACACCCCCAGTGAGCACAGTCGACTATAAACTATGGATCGGGTTACACACCGCAGCGATTATTATTATTATTATTATTATTATTATTATTATTATTATGAGATATCTGTTGAGCCGGAGTGCTGAGTGTGAGTACTGATTTCCGAGAACTGAGTCACGAGTGACTGAGAGGCATGCCTGAGAGGAATGCCTGAGAGGCTATACTTATGAGTGATACCTTGCCCGAGGGGCTTGTTTGTGACATTTTGCTGCTTTCACTCTTCTTTTATACTGAGCCTCTATTGAAAAATATCGAATAAATGCTTTCAAAAGTTTTGAATTGAAACTGGAGTTTTAAGAGATAACTGGCTATTGAACTACTGATTTTGACTTGATATTTCTGTTGAAATTTCTTACATGATTTTAAATGCTCGTCACTGCACTCAGACTTTATTTACTTTAGTTATTTACTGAGTTAGCGTACTCACGTTACTCCTTGCACCTTGTGTGCAGATCTAGGTGCCCGAGCATCAGAGTGAGAGATTCTAACACTCTCAGAGTCTATTCGGAGATCGCAAGGTAGATGCACGGCGTTTGCAGCCCCACCTTCCTCCTTCCTATCTTAGTATTTTATTATTTCAGACTATTTTGTATTATTCAGATAGTGTTTTGGTTATACTTAGAGGCTCATGACTAGTGACACCAGATTTGGGCTGTGATAGTATATTTTGTATTGGTTTCCGCACATTCCTGTTGATTTATATATTACATATGAAGAATTGAGACTTAATCGGTTTTAGAAAATAATTTTTTTATAAAAAGAATTCGATGTGGTAAATGTTAGATTGGCTTGCCTAGTACTGTGATAGGCGCCATCACGGCCGGGGTATTTGGGATCGTGACAATTGCTTTCAATAATGAAATAGTATAGAGTTTTGGTTACAAATAATTCCCAAAAGTTTCCTAGTGAAAACTGGGGCAGAAAATTTTGTTTGTTTGTTTTGGTGCCTGAGAAGGTTATATTGCGAGGCATAGGGTTCGAGATGACCAAAATAAGAAGTCTCAACCTAGAATAAAAGAAAAGAAGAAAAGAAAAAGAAGTGAACTCAAATTGCAGAAGCAGAGAAAAGATGTGGACTGCTCAAGACATGATTGAAGTCACAAGCTTTGCATGTCCTGCTTTGATCTGAAAAGCTGAAGAGCAATGAACCAGCACTTGCAGCTAACAAGCATCAAGATTAAGATCAGAATCCATGTGAAGAACCAGCCAAAACTCAAGATCAAGCTCTAGAAGACTCATAGATAGAAATCTTGTAACTCGTAGCTGATAGACTTAGTTAGTCTTTTTTATTTTGACTATGGTGTAATAAGGATCTCAACAACAGTAATAGCAGCAACAGTAGTAAAATCACAGTTTTCTAGTAGTCCCAGCTACTAAAACTTCCAGAACTACACTGACCTGATTTCTTTATAGCCAAGAATATGTAAGCAACCTCAGAAGCAAGGTTCGGTCAAACCTTTTCAAAAATGCTTCCTATGGAGTATCCGGTGGCCAAAAATTGATCATAATTGCTAACTTTATCTTTGCCCGAAAAGTCAAAAACTCTTCATGTTTCCGAGCAAAGAGGGACATCTGTTAGCATGTAATTTTTGCCTAATATAAATTACTCCTAAATTTTGCCAAAAATAGATTTCTATTATTTCGTTTTTAGTTTTATAGAATTCTTGGGAATTTCTTGTTAATTGTTGTTTGCATTTAGTTGCATATTTATTTTCAAAAACAAAAAACATGAAAAATACCATAAAATGTTCAGAATTTCATGCGTTACATTTTAGGTTTTGTGTGGGCATTTTTAGGATTAATTTGTTAATTAATTGCACTATTAAAATAAAAATCACAAAAAACATTGTTCATTTTTATATTTTTAGTTTCTAGTTTTAAATTAGTAAGTTCCTCCTTTAGTTTTAAAGTTAAATAATTGTTCAAATGTTAGAAGTAGTTTATTAGGTTTATTTCACAATTTAGATTTTATTTAGGACATAATCTAGATTTTTAATTAATTAGTTTAGGATTTAAAATAAATTAAAAAAAGAAGAAAGAAGAAAATACAAAGAAGAGGAATTAAAGAAATATGTTGTCTAGGCCAAAGCTTCAATGGCCCAAAAAATGCCCAAGTTCGCCCTAGCCCAACTTTCCCATTCCGATCTAATCCCCTAAATAACCAAAACATCGTCGTTTTTGTAACGATAATCTCAGCCCTTGATTTTCCTAATCTAACGGCCCTAAACTCACCAACCACTTCTAATATAATTGCTTGAGACCAGAACCCCCACCCCACCCCACCCCAAAAAATCACACATAACTCGTCTCTCTCTCACCCCTTTCTCACCACCGTCTGTCGCCCGCCGAAAATCGGTCACGGCGGCGGCACTGCTCCAAACCCCCCAAAATTACACCCTATACTCCCCATATTCTCCTAAACCTCATCCTACCATTAATTTCCCCAAAATCCTTACCCATATTCACCAATTTTAAATCTCAGAAACCCTAAAACCCAATTTTTTTCCCTTTTTGATTTTTGTGAGCAAATTCTCCTGTTTTGACAAAAGACTAACAAGAACAATTGGTTAATGTTGGGTGTAGGTCATTTTGAGACTCGCCGAATTCAAGCAAAGTCAACATTGACCGTCCAAGCTTCGTCGCCTTCATCATTCGTCGATTCACTTTGTTTGTCGACTCATTTCTCAACAAAAATCAGTATATCTATTCTTTTATTCCATGTGTTTCTATTTTTAGTGTTGCATTATCAATTAGGTGTTAATTTTCAATAAGCTTCGTTATTGATTTGATTAAGTTCATTAAAATTAGGATTATGTAGGTTAAATGCATGATTTTAGGATTAATATCTTTTGTTTATCATTTGTTTTTGGTTTTCTGTTCTGGCTTCATATCAGTAGTTTTTTTTGTTGCTTTTGCCTTAATTGAAACTTGACAGGGGAAGGAGTCTAAAGGAACATTGGAAACTTGGGGCATTGAAAATCAAAAATTAGGTCAAAATTTGGGTGACTATTTGTATTAAGCGGAACTTAATGGGGTCATTAGGGAAGTAAAACATGGGGAAATTTCAGATAAAACTATCAGAAAATTCTAGTATTTGACAGTTATCCATTTTTAGTTTTTAAAAAAATACTGAAATTGGATAAAAAGGACAGCTGTACCAAAATCTGTTAAAAGGAATGTTTTTTATCCTTTTCTGCAGCTGACACTCCTTAATTTTAGGCTAGAATATTTCCCTTATAGACACTCACTCCTACACTCTATATAAAGGACTCATACTCCCTCATTTCACACACATTATCATCAGCAT
This sequence comes from Nicotiana sylvestris, assembly GCF_000393655.2. Classification (NCBI taxonomy): domain Eukaryota; kingdom Viridiplantae; phylum Streptophyta; class Magnoliopsida; order Solanales; family Solanaceae; genus Nicotiana; species Nicotiana sylvestris. The sequence goes on from NC_091061.1 coordinate 117,674,445, forward strand.
ACTCATTCTAAAAGGCATCTCTGAATACAGATCCTTACACAAGGAATTTTGGGCAAAACTTTCACCATCTCACACTGATTTCTTTCCTTTTCTTGAGTCTCAAAGTAGTATTAGAAACAGAAAATAGTTCTCTGTTCTTGCTGGTTCACTATTTTTGCTATTAAGAGGTTGATTTAGCTCAATCTCCTCTTGTTTTGTTGCTTCTATGTTGCTACTGCTGTTCTTTTTGCTGCTGTTTCTTCCCAGTTTTTTCAGAGACTTATTTTCTTTTTCTCTTTCTTTGTTGTTGTTAAGGTGTGTGCTGATAGCCTCAAATAATGTAGTTGTTATTTGAGTATCATATTGCTCTAAAATTTCAGTTGTTTGCTCATTTCATGTATACTGAATGCTTTTTTTTTCATGTTTGAATGCAAGTTTGAGTTTGGTTTAAAGTATCTGAGGTGATGAATATCTTAAACCTTAATGAAATTTGAGTGATAATAAGAAACAAGCATGAAACCGGTTTAGTTTTCTTAACCTTTGATTGTCAAGGTTTGAGCCGCTATTGATGGATTTCTTATGCATGAAGTTCTAAAATTCCCTGAAGGTTTGTGGTTCAAGAAGTAACACGCTAAAAGGATTAGTGACAATTTTAGAAATCTGACCAGTGCTTGGCCTGATTTTTAAAAGTTTCATCACTTGAAAGTAGTCATTTGTATAATGGCTTAATTCTAGTTTGGTAAAGTTTTCTAGTACAAAAATGTAATAATTTGTTTCATTATGTCACGACCCTAAAACCGACCCGGTCGTGATGGCGCCTATCGTGAAACTAGGCCAGCCGACACAATTCCCGAATTAACCATTATTCAATAAAAGTCATTTTTAAGCCTTTAATTAATCAAATATCTCATAACGTAAGTCTAAATGAACAGTGCGAAATAAATACACAAGCCCGACATCAGGGTATCAAGAGGGAGAAGAGCAGGGCTGCGAACGCCGACAGCTACCTTGCTAACTCCGATGACTCTGCCACTGAGCAATCAACACCCACTACCGGGTTCAGAAATACCTGAATCTGCACACAAGGTGCAGGGAGTAATGTGAGTACGCCAACTCAGTAAGTAATAAAAGTAAATGAAAGCTTAGTAGTAGAAAATACGTAAACCACGTCATAACGCTACAGCAAATGCAGTACATTTCCAAAATAGTACAGAAATCATTTACTTCGTAAATCAAGCTCACTTTCAGTAAAACCTTTTAAAATAACTTTCAATAGTTTCAAACAAGTGATAAAACAGTGAGTAAAATGACAGAAAATGTAAACAGCCTCTCAGGCAAAAACATGTACCATAAACCGCCTCATAGGCATAATATCAACAGAACCAGCCCTTCGGGCTACCTCAAAATCACTCGCAATTAGCCCATCGGGCATAACATAAATCAAGAACCGCCCCTCGGGCAAACATGGATCAAGAACAGCCCCTCGGGCAACAACATGAAACAACAACAGCCCCTCGGGCAATATCACATCTCACACTGGGTACCCGCGCTCACTAGGGGTGTGTAGACTCCGGAAGGGATCCTACAGCCCAAGCGCTATAACAAGCCATTTCGTGGCATAATCAAACTGGCCCTCGGCATCATAACAAGCCACCTTGTGGCATAACAAATCAGGCCCTCGGCTTCATAATCATGAATCAATACAACACTATTGCGGTGCGCAACCCAATCCCATAATATCCTCACATCATAGGCCCTCGGTCTCAGTCAGTCATAAATCTCTCAAGCCACTCGGACAACAGTAAAACATGATGCTCAGCCCAAAATATCATTTAAAAATATCAAAACGGAGTAAATATGGCTGAGTTATGAAAACAGTAGAATACAGCATGACTGAGTATAAATATAAAGTCAAAGTAGTGAGGAATCGTAGTAAAAATCCCTCTAAGGGTCCAAAACAGTTGGCACGAGACCCAAATATGGCATTCAGCCCAAAACATGATAATACTTTCCAAAACACAATGATATTAAACAGTTTCCAATCAAATACGCGACTTAATAGTCATACGGGACGGACTAAGTCATAATCCCCAATGGTGCATGATCCCGCGCTCGTCATCTAGCGTGTGCATCACCTCAAAGTAGCACAACAATGTAAAATTCAGGGTTTCATACCCTCAGGACAACATTTACAATCATTACTTACCTCAATCCGGTCCAAACTCTAGCCCGCGATGCCTTTGCCTCACGACTCGGCCTCCGAATGCTCCAAATCTAACCAAAAATAGATTCATACCATCAAAATATGCCAAGGAAACAAAACTCATTCGAAAATAATCAATTTACACCAAGAATCCCGAAATTGGCCAAACCCGACCCTCGGGCCCATGTCTCGGAATCTGATAAAAATTACATCAACAGAATCCTTATCCGCTCCCGAGTCTACCCATAATAAATTCATCAAAATCTGACCTCAATTGCCCATTCAAATCCCCAAAAGAATTCTCAAACTTTTCTTCCATTTTTCCCCAATTTCCACTCTAATTTCTCAAATTAAATGATGAAATTCAAGACTAAATCATGGAATTAAATCAAATATGAGTGAAGAATACTTACCCCAATTACTCCACTGAAAATCTCCTCAAATTCCACCTTCTCCCGAGCTCTCTAATGGTTTTTGTGATATTGGACTTAAACCCTCGATTTTTAAATATAATCCGACTGCCTAGTTATTCCTTCTACGCGAACGCGACGGTCCTCTCGCGTTCGCGTAGGCTAATCTCGCCTGCCTCCAAAAATGTCCTTCGCGGACGCGTCCACAACGTCACGAATGCGAAGCTTCACCAACTCACCCCTTCTCTAACGCGTTCCCTGACACGCAAACGCATAAACCAAAGGGGCCTAAGGTCCCCAACTGCCACTACCCTTCGCGAACGCGGCCCATTGAGCGTGAACGTACAGAACACTTTACTCAACCTACGCGTTCGCGTCCTCCTCCTTGCGAACACATAGAACAAATTCCTTAGCTTCCGCATTTACTCTTCGTGAATGCGGGACCCCACCGCGAACGCGATGAACAAGAATTTTCTGCAACAACACCAGAAAATTTGCCAAGTTCAAAGTCCAAATATTGATCCATTAACCACCCGAAACACACCCAAGGCCCTCGGGACCTCAACCAAACATGCCAAAATATCCCATATCATCATTCAAACTTGTTCCAACCTTCGGAACCCTCAAAACAACATCAAAACATCAAATCAACCACAGATTCAAGCCTAAGAACTCCAAAACTTCTGAATTCCGATTTCGATAAAAAAGTCTATCAAACCTCGAATGACCTGAAATTTTGCACACACATCACAAATGACACAACGAACCTACTCCAATTTTCACAATTCCATTCCGACCCCGATATCAAAATTTCCACTGGCGACCGAAAAATGCCAAATTTTCAATTTCGCCAATTCAAGCCTAAATCTACCATGGACCTCCAAAATATGTTTCGGGCACGCTCCCAAGTCCAAAATCACCTAACGGAGCTAACCAAATCATAAAAATCCAAATCTGAGATCGAATACTAAAAAGGCAAAACTTGGTCAAACATTTCAAATTTTAAGCTTCAAACTGAGAATTATTCTTGCCAATCCATTTCGATTACCCTGAAAATCAAAACCGATGATTTACATAAGTCATAATACATCACATGGGGCTAGTCATTCCCGAGAACTGGCGAGAGAAGTGCAAAATCTCAAAATGATCGGTCAGGTCGTTACATCCTCCCCCACTTAAACATACGTTTGTCCTCGAACGTGCCCAGAGTTATTTCGAAAACCATCAAATCACTGTGTAATATTACCATGCACATACCAGGGGGTGATACCTCATCACCCTATCTCATATAGGTCCGATAACACAATGTAACTGAAATTTCGCAATCCAACCTAGCCTATAAACCTTAGAACCACCTTTCCACTTCTGAAATCATCCACAAGATCAGAACCTCTCATTTGTACTCTGAATAAGCCCGAACAAGCTGTAACAAACCATACCTGCAGCATCAAATGCAATTACATGAAATACCACATAGCTCAAACTCTCGTAGCAATAACTTCTGATCACAGCAGTTGCTCAGAACAACGGAATATCGATAATAAACCTCTTATCAAATAAAGCCTCATACCAACACTTCTGTATACTACCAATGATAAATGAAACATGTAGAAAGTCATAACCATTCCTCAGATCAACCATTCGTGAAGACACTTCTCCTTTGGCAATGACCATAGCAAATTTCTAAGTCGAACATCAATATTATCCTTCCAACATGCTGAAATCGAATCCATTTGTATTCATTCTAGATCCCAACAATCTCATCTAGTCTAACACAACTACCCTAGTGACATGACACATTAATACCATCTAAAGCCACAACTCATGCAATCTACACACCAATAAGCCACAATCCGTACTTACTTAAATCATGAAAAAATGACTCAAATGAGAGAGTTGTACCGCAAGCTCACCAGTACCACCACAACACAATGTTGAGAACCCATCACACGTCGTAGAACCAGAACACACGAATCTATCCCGAAGGATCATACCTCCACATAACTTTGCTCCAATGCGCGACCTCATCCAAACACTAGTCCACATGAAACACCTCAAGTCACTATGCTCAAAATTGACAACCACGCGCAATTTGATGTCTAGAACCAAAGCAAATCATCATAACCACGGCGAAGCAATTGACATAATATTACACAAACCCGAAAGGACACAATCAATACGCCATTCGTCGAGCAATACCCAATACTCTTCCCGCTCGAATTCCACTGAGATACCCCAATAGAACCGTACCACATATGCCTATAACCAACAAATCCTAATGCCTCGCAACACGGAAAGGTAACTCATAGATCTCCCCAGATCACTAATAAGCTCAATAACAATCGAATCAACACATCTCTTGTGAGCACGTGATTATTTCCCTATAGGAATTACTCCCATAAAATACAAGAAAAACAATTTTTTTTCCATTTTTTATAATTTTATGGGATTTTGTGGGGATTTGTGCTAATTATTTGCATTTCTGTGCATGTTTATTTTTGTTAAAATCATGAAAATAAAAAAAATATCATGCACTGCATTTAGGTTTTATTTTCATATTTTTATGATTAATTAGTAAATTAGTTGTTTTATTTAAAAATTAAAATCACAAAAATTGGCTCATTTTTACATTCTTAGCTTTTAATTTTATATTATTAATTTTTCTTCTTTAGTTTAGGGTTAATTAATTGTTAATTAGATAATTAGCTTAACTTACCAATTTAGATTAATTTAGGAATTTAATTTAGGTTTATTAATTAAAAAAATAAAACAAAAGAGAGAGGATTTGGAAAAGAGGATTATCTTTAGAAGTTGGGCCAATGCTTTATACACAAAATTCAGCCCAGTTCGTTATTAGGACTCAGATCTTCCCAGCCCAATCATTAACCCGGTCCAGACCCTCCCCCATTAAACAAAACGACCCCGTTTCTGGCTCCCCCCATCTCAACCGATCCGACGGACCGAAACTCGGGTCCCCTTGTGTATTTAAATTTCCGAACCAAGCCCCACCCCCTATACCTCTCCCCCACTTCACTCTCGTCTCTCTCAATCCCAAACTCTAGAAACCTGCCCCCTCCCAAATCCCCACCATCTCCGCCGGTGGCGATGGCGTAAACCTCTCCAATCTGCTCCAAACTAACTCCCTAGAACCCCCATTGCTTCCTCTTTCCAAATCCCTAGTTCGTGTTCTTCGAATCCCTCTCAATTCTCTCAAATATCAGATATAAAATCGGACCCCAAACCCTAATTCACCCCAAATTACACCAAACACTCCCCGCCTCCTCTTCTTCCCAGATCCCTAAATCAGTCCCCTCGAATCCCTCGCAAACTTCACCAATTCCAAATCTGGTTGGGCATGCATGAGCTTCAAAGGCGATTTGAGCCGAAAATGGGTATCACTTGTCTGTTCTCAAGGGGAACAGTCATTTGACACCTATTTTTGGATTTAAATCGGGAAAAGACGGATCTAGCCGGAGCCATTGGTCATTCATTGCAGTAGGTATTTGTTCCTCTTCCATTATTCTATCTTCTCATCTTCCTGCCCTTCTTTAGCTTCTTTACATCTTCGATTTCTTCTACTTTTTCTGTTTCTTTTGCCTAAAAATGAAAAAGGATTAGTTAGTCTTAATTTTAGGTTGTTAGATTTTGTTTCTTTCTCCTGTGATTAATCATTGATGTTAGTTAGTTAGTATAGGGTTAATTTACGCATTTTTCATCAGAGTAATTATATGGTCAGTTTGAGGCTAGGGTTTGACAAGAATTGGTTTAATTTGTGTCTGGTTAGTTTGGTTTAAAATCATGATACTAGTTTATTTTTGTTATTATGATTCCCTAATCAGTGATGTTGGTCTGTTCAATGGACTTAATGCATAGGAAATGGTTCATGATTGTTTGAATTCAGACTTGTGTTATTAATCAGGTTTTAATAGCCTTTGTTTTGCCTCATTTTTTATTTCAGATTCATGCTAAGAGTATTTAAGTTTAGTCAAAACTCTTGTGAATTAAAATTTGTTTTATGATGTTTGATTTTCTTTGTTTTCAATTCAGACTTTGTGATTGTTTGCCTAGTTAGTAACTATTAGGAAATTCTTAGGGTGATATATGAATAATTGAAAACTTGGGGGGCTGTAGAGAGAATAGTAAATCAGATTTTTTCTTTTAGGAAGCTTCTATAGGAAGGGCAGCTGCCCCTATTTGGTTAGCACAAGTGTGCAGAGCCAATAAGAGGTAGCCAGCTGTCCCAGACAGTTAAAAGATGCCTTTTGCAGGCAGAGAATTATTTCCATTTCTGTTTTAGGCACATGGCCTTAGAGGCCTATAAATGAGGGTCCTTCCTTCACTCTAGGGGTAGATTTCAAGCCTCATTTTCTGCATTAAACTTCTGGAAAAAGGTCAAAAAAATCAGACCCTGAAAAACACTAACAAGTTTTTGCATCTTTTGGTTGAAATTTTATTTGGAATTGCTCTTTGGTCTTCATTGTTAGTAAGAATTTAAAGATTTCAAGGAATTTATGTTCATCTGGGTTTAAAGATGGTCTAAAGTGGGATGAATATTGATGTTGATGTGCTGATTTGTTCACATTGCTCTTGCTGAACTTCTCACTTTCTTTTGATTTGCTTTCAATATCCAGGTATGTAGCTAGAATTCCCTTGGCCTTCGAGTCATGTGTATGGAGTTTAGCTCTTGGATCACTTTGTTCTTGGATGAATATATGGAGTTGATCATTTAGATTCTAAACTTTTTGTTGTCCTTATCTTATTTCCCTACATTTTTAGTTAACTAGAATCTAGCTTAAGTGTATATATGTTAAATGTTCCCAATTATGCTTAATTTTGCTTTTCCTTTTAGAGTCTTTTGGAATTTGGTCAGTTATAAGACTTCTTTCCTATTGTCTTTCAAGAATGTGATTTGTAACTTGAAAATACTGGAACCTGTTTGGAGCATGCAAGCTTCATTTTCTGATTTGGTTTGGATGTGATGTTTTGTTAATCATAGGGTGCAATTGGTTTGTTGATCTTCAGGTGTAGTAGTACCAATTTATTAGTACTCAAAATAATTATTAGCTTAAGTTTATCTTCGTATTATGTGGTTAGTACCCTATTAGACCTGGAAATGAAATGAATAGTCCCATGTTTCTCTTCATTTGGCCCTGTTTCAATATACTCAAAAGTCCCTCATCGACTGTCCCTTTAGGCTGTTATTGAGAATTATGGTCATTTATTAGTCACCCAATTCAAATGGTTTTTGGGCCTAAGGATGCATATGGTTGTTTATCAAAGTAAATTGTATAGACTGTCGAGGACTGCTTTTGCTTTGGGTCGTAGAATTTGTTTCATTGATAACGGGCCAGTTGAAAGTCTAATCTTGGCTCATTAATTTAAAATAGAGAGGATTTGGACCCTGTCATGTTTTGACTTGAATGGGCTCAGCCGGTTTTGTTAGGCCTCAGATTTTTCCTCCACTCTTTTGGACTCGATCTTGAGTCCCACACCCCTCAGCAATTACTTTTCCCCAGAATTATCTTGTTCAGAACAATATCGATTTGGGCCAGGATTATGGGGCCATTTGGAGATGGGCGGGAGTTGGCCTAATCATTCCTTGGGCTCGCCTTCGAGCCCAATTCCCTTTTTGAACAGTTTCCGTGGGTGAAAGCCCAAAACAGACTTGGCCCAAATACTTAAAGGCCTAGTACAATTACCATTTTCCTTTAAGTTAATAGTGTACAAGAGTGGCCTTAGATTACGTTGGTAAGAGTAATTCTTTTAATTATATTGAGGTGTGCCATCCTAATTAATCTATGGACCTCACAAATGTTATAATTAGATATTAAAAAATGAATATCCGTAGAAAAGCCTGTAAGCGCGTTACAAATATTATCGTGATTGTGTACACGTTCGAGTGACATAATTACGATTCTAAAAACCAACTCGGAGTATGCGTCCGCGCAACTTCGATCAAATTTTCTTAATAATGAATTTGTTTTAATAGGCCGCTAATTAAATTTAGTTCGTATAGTCCGAGGTGTTCCATCCACCATTTAATCATACATGACCCTCGTATTAATTTCATAATTTAGATATAAAAATGACAAATGTTTGTAGTTTGCTTTAGGCATATTTAATATACTATCGTAGTTGTGGACATGTTCGCGTGACATGATTACGATTTCTAAAAATAAAATCGGAGTATGCGTTCGCGCAACTTTGGCCAAACTTTTCTTAATAATAATAAAGCGTTATTAATTGTGGACACGTTCGCGTGACATAATTTTGACGCGCTAACAAATGCGTACACGTACGCGTGACTTGTTTCAAGATAATTTCCTAATTAAAAGAGGCAAATCCACATAGGTTCTAAAATCAGTAATCAAACAATTTGTTTAAGCCAAGTATGATCAAAGCGACCGTGCTAAAACCACAGAACTCGGGAGTGCCTAACACCTTCTCCCGGGTTAACAGAATTTCTTACCCGGATTTCTGTATTCGCAGACCGTAAATAGAGTCAAACTTCCTCAATTCGGAATTTCAAACTGGTGACTTGGGACACCATAAATTATCCCAAGTGGCGACTCTTATTTTAACAAAATAATCATGTTTCTATTGTCACTTAAATTGGAAAAAACTCCCTTATACCCTCCCGGGGTAGGAAAAAGGAGGTGTGACAGCTCTGGCGACTCTGCTGGGGACAAGAACCCAGAACTTCTAGTTCAGGGTTTAACAATTCGAGCTTGTTAATGTGATTTTACTTGGCTTTATTTATTGTTGATATTATTGTATTTTTGTGGACCTAATGTGCTAATTGTTGTTTATTTACCGCTTTAATATTATTTGCACTGTATTTAATTGTCTTCTTATGACACCCCTCTGAGTCTTCTAAAAATGGTGCACACGTTCGTGTGGCCCACTTTTTTCTGTTAGAAGTTATACCAAATAGAACGAGGCTGGGCCAGCAACAAGGCCGGGTAAACTTTTGTGCTCCCGGTACGTTGCCCCCCTCTTCGGCTCGAATTGTCCACTCGGGCAAGCCAGGTCAAGAACACAACTCCAGGTTTAAACTTAGAATAACATAACCTCATGCCGGATACCTAGTAGGAACGTTTATTTGCATCACGTGCATTTGACTTTAGGGACTCAACACAGGAGTTGGGTCCGTCTAGGACAAATGTACCCAAAAATAAAAGACAATCTTAATACATCCTATGTGCTACATGTTGCAATCTTCAAGGGTAAAAGGGTCATTTGGTGGACCAATGATAGTTGAGGGCAAATGAAACAAAAAAGAAAAAAGAAGGTGAAGTGTGAAAATAAAGCAAGTAGGGCCCAGTTATGTTTTTCTTTCACATTTTTTTAGAAAAAGATAAAAAAAAACATGAAAAATTCAAAAAAAAAAAAAAAGATTTTGCACTTTTTCATCATTTTTCGAAAATAAAAAAATAAAAAAAAGGGAAAATAAAATCCAAAAAGAGTTTACATGTTTCATCATTTTCTTTTAAAAAGACAAAAAATATATTTTTTCTCTAAATTAGTTATTTTTTTTAATTCTCGCACGTATCCAATCTGCCCGAACTACGCATACTTGATTCTCATCTTTCGGGGCGTGATACGTAGGCAACCCACATAGGGTCCGGTCTTCCTAGTGAGTCTTAGGTTCTTGGCTTCGCGGGGCCTAGCCAAATCTTGCATTTTAGCCACTTTTAGCCATATAGGTTAATTTTAAAAAAATAGTCACAATCATGTCTTGCATGTGTCCAACAGGAAGGGTTATTGTCTCACATAGCGTTCTAGGTCTTTAACTTTATTTGGTCTTAATTTTCTCATATAAGTTTGGATTTACTTACCGGAGTTTGAGCATGACAGACCCACAGGTCCATCTGGTCAGGACCGTTGCACCTGGGAGTGCTTAAGGAGATTTATTTATTTATTTTTTTATTTTATTTTTTATGTTTTGAGTCTGTTTTTCTTTTTATATCATCTTTTACCTTCTAGTTTTGTACAGTAATATCGAGTTTTTTTTTATTATTGTACTTTCTATTTTGCATTTGAAAAAGTGTGTAATAAATCAAAAATCCAAAAAAAAAAGAGATTTTGTGTTTTTATATTTCTGTTAGATGTTTTCTTTAGAATACTAACTCTAGAAGTTCAAAAAAAAATCTTTTGTGGTCTTCCTTAGGAAATTAATATCTGGAACTCAAAATAAAAAAATTGCTTTTATATTTCCTTTAGTACATTAAGACTAAAATTCAAAAAAAAGAGAATTTTCTTTTTGTACCTCTTTAAAAAAGTTTTCTTTTAGGTATTAATTCCAAAAATCCAAAAAAGACTTTCTTTTGAGGTTCTTTTTTGGGAAACTAATGAAAATTGAAAAAAAAATCTTTTTATTTTCATTAGAAATTTAGGATATTGTACATAGAAGAAAAAAAACATACTTTATCTTTTGTTTATCTTTAAAGTTTCTTTCTTAGGTAATCAAAAACTGAAATCCTTAAAACTTTTTTTTTATCTCGTTCATTTTTCGTTTCGAAAAACTTCTTCAAGGATATCAAATGAAAATTGAAAATATTTTTCTTTGGTTTTTTCTTTAGATTTCCTTCCTAAAAAAAAGAATCAAAAAATATTTTTTCTCTTCTAGGATTTTTTCTTTAATAATTTCTCATAGAGTATTTGTTTCAAAAGGAAAAAAAAGAAGGAAAAAAATGTATATGCTCGTTAAGCTTGAGTTTAGAATAGGTTATAGAACATTAAGTTTAGAAAATTACAAAAAGGATTTGCTTCTTTTATTTCTCTTTTCTCATCAGAGAAGTCATTAAGGTAAAAAAGAAAAGAAAAAAAAAAGAAAAAGAATGTTTACTTTATTCTTGTTCTTCCCGAACTACGCAAAGATCTGATTCATGCGGGGACATGATACGTAGGCAACTTACATAGGGTTCGATCGATCCAGTTTCTTTTTGAAAGAAAAATCAAAAATCAAAAATCAAAAAAAAAAGAAAAGGAAAAAAAGGGATGAAATTATGGGATGTGAGAAGGAGAGGAAAGAAAAGAGCGATAATTAGAAAAAAGAGGACGGGAAATGAGCAAGCCAAGAAGTGCTAGAAAAGCAAAGAAAAGAGAGGATTGAAATGAACAAATTGGGATGACACCAACTGACCTTCGTACCCTCGAAGTCATTTTAGAACCGATAATTGTGGCTAGGTGCACTGCACATAAAGTGAGATTATCTTATGTTAAATGCCCTAACGCTAATGTGATAACTTCATCTTCATAGCAGAAAGGTGGTTGGTTTGTGGTTCTTAAATTGGTAACTCTTCTCTACAACATAAGGTCAAAAGGCAATGGCAGACGGCAACAGAATTGAGTCGGTTGATACTGGTGCCCAAAAACAATTGGTTGAACAGGGAAATGGGTTGGTTGAAGAGGTAAGGATGTTAAGACAACACATGGCGGACATGTATCAGGCTTGGATGACTAGGAAGGCGCCACCCCCGCCACCACCTAGCTTCTTAGATGCTACCCTTACCCAAACTCCGGCCATAGTGCCAGATGATCCCCCATACTCTCCAGATCTACCCGCTTATTACAACCACCCCTAGTAGCTCCATCACTCATCCTCCAATTTGCTCTCCCCAAAATTAGCCCTACTGTCATATCCACTATCCACATGATCACAACTTCTCTATAATCTTCCCCTCATAGATCCAACAATGAACACCCACTCAAAGCTCATGATGCCCAATATTACCCTTCAGAGGTTTCCCACAAGGTTCCTGACTCATACAATCAGAACCTTCGGAATGAGACTCATGTTTAAAATGAAAAGTTCACAGGAAAAGAAGGGCGAGATGAGATATCCAGGAAGCTGAAAGGAATAGAACAGTCCTTGAGGAGCATGCAAGGGATGGGAAATAAGATTAACATGTTCCCTGATGTCCGTCTGCCCGCAGGGTTTAAAATGTCAAGGTTTAACTTGTATGATGGGCGTGGAGATCCAGTAGCCCATCTGAGGGATTATTGCAGTGAAATGAGAAGTGTTGGCGGGGAAGATGATTTGTTAACGGCATATTTCAGTGAAAGCTTGACTGGGGCAGCCTTGCAATGGTATACTCGTCAAGATGCCAACAAGTGGCATGCATGGGATGACATGGCTCAAGATTTTATTCGACACTTTCAATACAATATAGACGTTACCCAGAGTGCTCCTCCCTATCTAATATGGAAAAGAAACCGGAGGAAAGCTTTAGGGAGTTTGGGATCAGATGGAGGGAACAAGCTGCTCGGGTCAGTCCCTCGATTGATGAAGAAGAAATGGTTGAGCTTTTCCTACAAGCCTAGGGGCCCACCTACTTCAGTCATTTGATCCCGGCCTTGGGTAAACTTTTTAATGATGTGGTAAAAATGAGGGATATGGTAGAAGAGGGAATCAAGTCAGGCAAAATCATGAGTTATTTTGAATTGAAAGACACTACAAAAGGCATTCAGAACATCTCAATAAGTTTGGATGGAAGAAAGAGAAATAGAAAAGATGTTGTTGAGCCGCGCCAATGACAGGATCCAGGGGGCATTCCTGCTCAACCTTTCAGCCTCGATATCGACCCCATGGATATCCCTGTGCTCCAGATAATCCTCCCCTATGCTACTTTTCTCCACAAAACCCCCAAAGACGTATATCACCTTCCCAGTACTCCGTCCACAATGCACCACCATATGTTCCACACCCACGAGACCTGCGATAGCCTGCACCACTTCCACAAATGTCTTACCCTCCCCATCAAGCATATCAACCATCTACCCGCAAAAGGTTCCAACCGAGGCCAAAGTACAAGATGAAAAGGCAAAAGCAAAAGGAAAAGACTTTCTCTCCCATTGGAGAATCATATGCCAGTTTGTTCCAAAGGTTGAGGTAATTGGACATGTTGAAGCAGATTCAGATAAAAATGCCGAACCCTCTTCCAAAGAATTTTGATTATTCTCAAAGGTGCACATATTGCTCTGATGCCCCAGGTCACAACACAGAAAAGTGTTGGCATCTGAAAAAAGCAATTCAGAAGCTTATTGATGTAGGTGACAATGTCGTGCAAAATCCAAATACAGTAGACACTAGCCAAAGTCCATCACCTGTTCATAATGAAATGCATATGGTGGGAATGATTTATTTTGAAAGGAATATGAGAATTCTTCTGAGATACTCGGAGGTCCACCTGCTGCAAAGCTTTCAGCGCTAACAGAGGTTGATCTTAAGAACGAGTCAGCAAAAGGGACCCAAACGCAATTTGCTAAAGTCAATATGATGGAGCCTTGCGAAGGTCCTAGTACTGTTGATGTGAAACTCAGTGGCTAAGATGCCTAGCTTGGTAATTGGAAAGACGCTCCTTTTTTGGCTAGCCAGGGAGGAGTCTTGGTGGTTCATTTTGTTGTCATTTTTGTTGTCCGGATTATTATAGGGTTGTAATCTGAATATTGTCTTGTGACTCAAACCCTTCTATCCTTTTATTTTGCCTAGTTCCTTTAGTCATAGTAACTCATCTAGTGTTGTCTAGTTTTGTTCCGGGGTTGTAATCCTAGCTTATTTTACTCGTTTTGTTGTTCAAACCCTTTCAACATCTGTCTAATGCAATTTCCTATTTTCTGTTATTTCTAGTCAGTATTTGTTTAGTTCTCTTTTCCTTTTATAGTTCTTTTCATGTTGACTCTAGTGACATGACATGCATGCATAATTCTAGGCCCGGTCTTAAAAGTTAGCCTAATCATGAAGCAATAAAATAATTTTGAAGATGATAGGGACATTTGAGCGAAGTAAGTAAACAGATTTTGAGATCGCTTAAAGCCCGAATTGTGTGAAACTAGCGCAGATGGTTTGGAAAGTTAAGAGGACAACAAGAATTTGTTAAAAGAAAGTGCGTCCCAGACAATTTAAAACAAGCAACTTTCAGTTCAAGTGCATCTCAAGTTACAAGATAAAGTCAAGAAAGTTTTTTCCGAATTGATGGAGGATATCCATTATGAAGAGGGAATCACCCAACGAGGGTTATGTACTTGACAAGGCGCTAAAAAAAGTGGAAGGCATATCAGTGATATCAATGCCAAAGCTGCAAAAGAAATGTTGTGTGTGCTCTTCAATTTTCATCCTCAAGTTGCATGTGTTGTACTTGGCATTTTCAGGGATTGGGATGCCCTCTTTCAGTTACCCAAACACTTATACCATTCGATACCCTTTTGAGCCTGTACTGATTTCTTAGATCTCCCCTCTTTTGGAATCAAGTTAAAGTCAAAAAAAATTCATGTCCCCATAGGTTTATTTTAGAAAGTTCTTTCCAAAAGGAAAATTCAAAAAAAGAAGAGAAAAATAGAGATAAAGGAAAAAAAGGAAAAAGAAAAAAAAGAAAAAGGAAAAGGAAAGTAGTAACAAAAAGTAGTCTTGTGAACTACGTTCGACCTAATTCTTGTCACCACAAGATACGTAGGCAGCATTACGGTTCGATCATACCAAATAAAATATTTCATAATCCCACGAAGTCGAAAGTGGGGCAATCTTTCTTAGTAACTCCATCAAAAAAAAGAAAAGAAAAAAGAGAATCAAATTCCCTTGTTTTAGAAATTGGGGCAAAGTTTTTAGAATGGATTCCAAAAGTTGTAAATAAATTAACCGTGTTGTCTTAGTTATTTTGAGCCTTTATGATATCCTTTCTTTCTAACCCTGTCTAAAAGCCACATCACAGTCCAAAAAAGACCTCCCAGATAATCTTTGAGAGTGCTGAGTTTAGACATGCTAATAGTATATGATGTTTTTACCATGGTTAATGCCTTGTCATCTGCAGAATCAGAGGAAACAAGAAGAAAAGAACAAAATGAGAGAGTCTTATTGGTGAAGACTTTCACAGGCACCATAAGGCAATGGTGAGTTAAGAGAAATAACAAAATGAGAGAGGCTTGATGGTGAAAACCCTTAGGGCACTACAAGTCGAATAAGGATCGTGAATCAGATTAGATAATCGGAGCATTGAAGCCCAATTTCACGGTTTAGGGGTAACAAGAGTTGAACATCAGACTTTCTTGACAGATTAGGCCACAAGTGCATGTCATGGTCATTAGAGTTGGTATCCACATCTGATAAGTTTCTACTTTGTAGTTTTCTTGTTAGGAATAATCTCTTTCCATTGTCCTTTACTCTGTTCCTTTTGTCTTGTTTACTTCCTCTTCTTGAGTTTGTTTGGTCAGAACAAGTGAGATATGACTTCAAAATTTGCCACCAGCTTTCCAATTACACAAAACGGGTTCTGACTAGCACATCAAAGTGGCATAAGTCAGGAAAGAATAACATGCGCATTGAGTTGATAACAATCAACGTGCTTTGGATTCATGTGAAATACAAAGGTTTGGTATATGTCAATTCATGAACAATGCAACAGATCGAGGATGTTGGGTGAACAAATCAAAGGTATTTTCTGTGATAAGGTTGACAGAGAAAGTGGCTAACCAATGACAAGCAAGGTCTTCCAAGCGAAAATCAAAGTTATCATGGCAAGTGAAGGAGCAATAGACCTCAAGGCCAAGGCCAGTGGGTTAAGTCAGGAAAGAACAACATGCGCACTGAGTGGGTGGCAATTGACGTGCTTTGGGATTCATGTGAAACACAAAGGTTCAGTATATGTCAATGCATGAGCACAATGCAACAGATGAATGGTATTGCGTTTGAACGGATCAGAGGTATTTTCCGTGATAAGGGAGATAGAGAAAGTGGTCAGTCAATAAACAAGCAAGGTTTGTCGAGTTGAAATCGCAGTTATCATGGGAAGCGAAGGAGCAATCGCCCTCAAAGTTGAGGCTGCAAACCAACCACCATGTTTAAACTCACAAGTTTTCTTTGATTGAAACAAGGGCAGGAAATTTTGTTTGTTCCGGAGAAACCCTCCGTGAGGAAAGAAGGTTCCAGATAGGCTCGGCAGTAAGTTTCTAGTACCCTCCTGGATAACGGGATTTAGTAAGCTTTGAGACCCTCGCAAGTGACAAGGTCTAACGAGAGTTTTACTTTTGGGAAGTATATTTAGCATTTAAGTTTTCACTTTTTGATTGAGACTTGGTTTGAAATTTTTCAGGATAAGGGAATTTAGCTTAGAACTTATTTTGATAATAAGAATTGGTTAACACTCATAAATGTTCCCAATATCAAACTGGGGCAAAAGAATTTCTTTTGTTTTGTCTGTTTTGTTGCAATCGGGTGCCCACCTGGAGAACAAGGGAAGACGGCACAAGTTCAAAGGAAAGCGGGTCAAGCTCAGCAATCAGGCGCCCACATGGAGAAAAAGGGAAAATGGTTCAAGCTTCAAGGGAAAACAGTTTCAAGTAACAAGAGGAGATGGGTAAAGTCCAGCAGTTAGGCGCCCACTTGGAAAACAAGGGAAAATGATTTGAGTTTCAAGGAAAAGCAGGTCAAATTTCAGCAATCAGGCGCCCACCTGGAGAACAAGGGAAGACGACACAAGTTCAAAGGAAAGCGGGTTAAGCTCAGCAATGAGGCGCCCACCTGGAGAAAAAGGAAAAATGGTTCAAGCTTCAAGGGAAAACAGTTTCAAGTAACAAGAGGAGATGGGTCAAGTCCAGCAGTCAGGCGCCCACCTGGAAAATAAGGGAAAATGATTCGAGTTTCAAGGAAAAGCAGGTCAAGTTTCAGCAATCAGACGCCCACCTAGAGAACAAAGGAAGACAGTTCAAGTTTCAAGGGAAAGTAGTTTCAAAGGAAAGTGGGTCAAGTTCAGCAATCAGGCGCCCACTTGGAGAACAAAGGAAGACAGTTCAAGTTCAGCAATCAAGCGCTCACCTAGAGAACAAAGGAACGCAGCTTAAGTTTCAAGGAAGACAATTCAAGATCAACAATCAGGCACCCACCTGGAAAGCAAGGGAGAATGGTTCAAGTTTCAAAGAAAGGAAGTGCAAGTGTTGGAAATCAGGCGCCCATCTGGAGAACAATGGAAAGTAGTTCAAGTTTCAAGAAAAAATAGTGCAAGTGTTGGAAATCAGGCGCCCACCTGGAGAGCAAGGGAATACAATTCGAGTTTTGACAATCAGGCACCCATCTGCAGAGTAAGGGAATACAGTTGAAGTTTTGGCAATCAGGCGCCCACCTGGAGAGTAAGGGAATACAATTGAAGTTTTGGCAATTAGGCGCCCATCTGGAGAGCAAGGGAATACAGTTGAAGTTTTGGCAATCAGGTGCCCACCTGGAGAGCAAGGAAATACAGTTAAAGTTTTGGCAATCAGGCGCCCACCTGGAGAGCAAGGGAATACAGTTATGTTTTGGCAATCAAGCGCTCACCTGGAGAGCAGGGGAATGCAGTTCAAGTTTTAGCAATCAGGCGCCCACCTGGAGAGCAAGGGAATGCAATTCAAGTTTTGGCAATCAGGCGCTCACCTGGAGAGCAAGGGAATACAGTTGAAGTTTTGGCAATCAGGCGCCCACCTGGAGAGCAAGGGAATGCAGTTGAAGTTTTGGCAATTAGGCGCTACCTGGAGAATAAGGGAATTCACCTTAGAATGTGATTCAGGTCAGCAGCAAAGGAAGCTCACCTAGAGAGTACAAGTCAACAGAGAGACAAAAATTGCAAGATCTAGTTTGAAGATATAGATAGGATTCTTGTAATTCATAGATCATAGTTTAGTCTAGCTTCTTTTACTTTGTCTCGGTGTAATAAGGTGTTTAGCAAACAGTAGCAGCAGCAACAACAGCAACAGTGAAATCACAGCTTCCTAGTAGTCCCAACTACCGAAACTTCCCGAACTACGCTGACCTGATTCCTTTATAGTTAAGGATATGTAGGCAACTTCGGAAGAAAGGTACAGTCAAATCTTTCAAAAATGCTTCCCACGGATTATTCAAACGAGCAAAAAATCGCTCGTATCCGCTCACTTTATCTTTGCATGAAAACTCTTCGTGTTTCCGAGCAAAGAGGGGTAGCTGTGAGCACGTGATTTTTGCCCTATAGAAATTACTCCCATGAAATACAAGAAAAACAATTTTTATTCCATTTTTTACAATTTTATGGGATTTTGTGGGGATTTTTGCTAATTGTTTGCATTTTGTGCATGCTTATTTTTGTTACATTTAGATTTTATTTTCATATTTTTAGGATTAATTAGTAAATTATTTGTTTTATTTAAAAATAAAAATCACAAAAATTGGCTCATTTTTACATTCTTAGCTTTTAATTTTAGATTATTAATTTTTCTCCTTTAGTTTAGGGTTAATTAATTGTTAATTAGATAATTAGCTTAACTTAACAATTTAGAATAATTTAGAAATTTAATTTAGGTTTATTAATTAAAAAAACAAAAGAAAACAAAAGAGAAAGGATTTGGAAAAGAGGATTATCTTTAGAAGTTGGGCCAATGCTTAATACACAAAATCCAGCCCAGTTCATTACTAGGACCCAGATCTGCCCAGCCCAATCATTAACCCAGTCTAGACCCCCTTAAACAAAACGACCCCTTTTCTGGCTCCCCCCATCTCAACCATTGGATCTCATGGACCGAAACTCGGGTCCCCTTATGTATTTAATTGTCCGAACCAATCCCCACCCTCTCATACCCCCCCCCCACTTCACTCTCATCTCTCTCAATCCCAAACCCTAGAAACTCGCCCCCCCCCCAAATCCTCACCGTCACCGCCGGCGGCGACGTCGTAAACCTCTCTAATCCGCTCCAAACTAACACCCCAGAACCCCCATTACTTCCTCTTTCCAAATCCCTAGTCTGTGTCCTTCGAATCCCTCTCAATCCTCTCAAATCTCAGATCTAAAATCAGATCCCAAACCCTAATTCACCCCAAATTACACCAAACACTCCCTGCTTCCTCTTCTTCCTAGATCCCTAAATCAGTCCCCTCGAATCCCTCGCAAACTTCACCAATTCCAAATCTGGTTAGGCATGCATAAGCTT
Organism: Nicotiana sylvestris; assembly: GCF_000393655.2. Taxonomy (NCBI): domain Eukaryota; kingdom Viridiplantae; phylum Streptophyta; class Magnoliopsida; order Solanales; family Solanaceae; genus Nicotiana; species Nicotiana sylvestris. The sequence goes on from NC_091061.1 coordinate 117,693,960, forward strand.
CCAAGGCGATTTGAGCCAAAAATGGGTGTCACTTGTCTGTTCTCAAGGGGAACAGTCATTTGACACCAATTTTTGGATTTAAATTGGGAAAAGACGGGTCTAGCCGGAGCCATTGGTCATTCATTGCAGTAGGTATTTGTTCCTCTTCCTTTCTTCTATCTTCTCATCTTCCTACCCTTCTTTAGCTTCTGTACATCTTCGATTTCTTCTACTTTTTTTGTTTCTTTTGCCTAAAAATGAAAAAGGATTAGTTAGTCTTAATTTTAGGTTGTTAGATTTTGTTTATTTCTCCTGTGATTAATCATTGATGTTAGTCAGTTAGTATAGGGTTAATTTACACATTTTTCATTAGAGTAATTATATGGTCAGTTTGCGGCTAGGGTTTGTCAAGAATTGGTTTAATTTGTGTCTGGTTAGTTTGGTTTAAAATCAGGATACTAGTTTATTTTTGTTATTATGATTCCCTAATCAGTGATGTTGGCATGTTCAATGGACTTAATGCTTAGGAAATGGTTCATGATTGTTTGAATCTAGACTTGTGTTATTAATTAGGTTTTAATAGCCTTTGTTATGCCTCATTTCTGATTTCAGATTCATGCTAAGAGTATTTAAGTTTAGTCAAAACTCTTGTGAATTAAAATTTATTTTGTGATGTTTGATTTTCTTTATTTTCAATTCAGACTTTGTGATTGTTTGCCTAGTTAGTAACTATTAAGAAATGCTTAGGGTGATATATGAATAATTGAAAACTTGGGGGGGGCTGTTGGGTGAATGGTAAATCATATTTTTTCTTTTTGGAAGCTTCTAGAGGAAGGGCAGCTGTCCCTATTTGGTTAGCACAAGTGTGCTGAGCCAATAAGGGGCAGCCAACTGTCCCAGGTGATCGCGGCCTACTCCGCACTGCTAAGTAAGTAGCGAGAGAGGGTCGGAATAACTTTTACCCGATTTAGGATCGGGATCGATTTCCACAGAGAGTTAGAATTTGGAATCGAGTATCTATCTAGTTTAGGATTGCGTATGTGTTACAAATTACACTTTTAATCATTTTTGGGGTTTTCAAATTACACTTCTAATCATTTTTGGGGTTTTCATTTTACTACTACTATTATCAACAACAAATGGTAAATGCAACTAGATTAAGCTAAGAGTTAATCTAAAAAAGGTTGTTCAAATGGTTTAAAAGGCACTAGGGTAATGACTTTCACCCAGGTGGTCAATTGACGGGTAAGTGACTCTAAGACACGATTGACACAATTCAGGAGTATGATATAACCGTTGCACGATATTACCCACTCTACACCTCTCGGTGGTTTGCGTCATTTTGCCCGAATTGACTTTCTCAAGACCAATTGGGTATGCAAATTTGCACAAGCAACTAGGGTTCAAGTCGGGTATTACTCTCTCGAGGTTTAACCCTTTAATTGGGGCTATCAATCTCTTGAGTACGGCCTAATTCCTTGTTGGACCAATTTCGGAGACTTAGGCTCTCTTTCTCAAGAAGAGCCCTAGTCAACTAAACACAAACTAGTGTTTGCAACCACTAATTCAGTAATTAACCATGAAATTGTCCCAAATATCAATCATCCATAGTCAATCTAGCCCTAAAATACAAGACCCATCAATTACCCACACTAGAGTTGAGCCACAACCCTAGCTTATGGGTCTAGCTACGCATAATTAAAGAAGAAAAGCAAGAAATAGATGAAGAACAACTCATATTAATTAATCACTAAAGTAAATAACAAGATTCAATGATGACAAGTAGATAAAATGACCCAAAATGGCTAAGAAAGTCGAACCCACGAGCGCAGCTTAGTGCTTACAATATCTTATACCCTAAAAATGTGAAAAGAAGCTATTTATACTAAGCTGAAAATTCTGGATAAAAATGCCCCTACGGGGTTAGTGCGGACCGCACAAAATGGAGTGCGGCCGCACTAGGGCTTTGATCTTGAAAATACAGCTCTCTGAACTCGGGCAATACGGACCACACAGAATGGACTGCGGTCATGGAGGATTCTAGTGTGGTCCGCACAAAATGGACTGCGGACCGCATTGGCTTGGAAATTCACATCCGGCATCTCTCTGATCCTTGGGTCTGCGGACCGCACTAAATCGAGTGCGTCCGCATTAACTCCAGTGCGGACCGCACAAAACCTAGTGCGGCCGCATTGCCTCTTTGCCTAGAAATCAGCCTCTCTGAATATCCTAGTACGGACCGCACAGAATGGTGTGCAACCACACTGGGCCTGTTTTACCTGAGCTTGTCTTGTCTTTGGCACTTGTGCAAGTTTCACTCCTTTTGAGCTGATATTTGACATCTTGCCACTTTGTTGATCAAACATGCAATCAAGCACAACTTGTGAGCCTTTTGGGACTATTTTGTACTAATTCCTAATCAAAACATAAGCAAGAAGGAGTATAAAAGGTACCAAAATCCCTAATTATCAACTTCCCCAAACTTAAGCCTTTGCTTGTCCTCAAGTAAACAAAATAAGACCCACCCCTTAAGAAAACATCCAAGAAAATTTCAGCTGCCCTAATGTAATCTCATCTAGCATCAATTGGGACTAACAATTGCCCTCAATACAAATGAATCATTAACAACTTTTACTCTTTGAAACTTCATGGATTAATTGCGACACAAGAACATCAAGAATTGACTCAACACGTCAAAGAGCACTTTTCTATTACTTCGGTCATTGTGGAACCCAAACTCACACATCCTCAACTCTCCCTAAACAATCCTTACCTTTAAGATAGTGGCACTCAGAACAAGGATAATGGAAATTTACTCATCCCTCTCAAGAAAAAGTCACAAGTCCGGCTCTAGGTACCATATGCTTGCCCCTTATGTGAGTATCCACTAATGTAAGATTCATTCAACTCAAGATCATATAGGACTTTTGTGGAGACATTGTGAAGGCTTTTGGTTCAGGGTAGGAAATGTTTTGGTCTAAGTAGGTTCCATCTTCCCTTAAGCACTTCTTTTGTTTCATTTGGCGCATATTCACTTGACTCTTTGAGTCATTTCACTTCTTTCTAAGGGGTTAAAGAGACACACTGTCACTCTTTCTTATGAATTTCAAACCTTTTCTCCTTTTTCAACTTCCCATACCTTTCATTCATTGCTTTTCTTGAATCTCTTTTTATTCTTTTTCATACTGAACATTCTTTTTGTCTTTTTGCTTTTCTTTTACTCTTTTTCATTGTCTTTCCTTTTCTTCATTTTTTTGTTCCTTTTTACCACTTTGCTACAATTCTCGTCTCTCCCCTCAAACTTATACTTTTGCCATGTGCTAAGGAAATAACGGGTGCCAAGAGAGGGTATCTTTTAGAACGGTTATAGGCTTGTATTATGGGTCTTGAAGGAAAACGGTCTAAGGCTCAAAAGGGTTGACTAAGGATCTTATCATTGGTAGGTTATGGAAGTGTTCAAGCTATAATTTGGACCAAGGAGAGCCTATAATCATGTCTCAAGTCAAAATTCACTTAGGATTTCAACTCAACAAACATTCAGGGAAAGTTATAGACCAATGGCTCGGGACTTGGACTTGCAATGCGATTACTCACCACACAAGCTATGGGGTTGCTAAAGACGCATAGTCGGGGGCCCACAATGACCTTAGATAAGATTTGAGCACACAATGGTCCCAAAAAACCACTTGATGATTATCGGTCAACACAAGAGTCTCAAGGTCACTACTTTCACCATCCTAAACACAACAATTTGTTTTTGACCATAAGATCAAAGGCAAATGTGTTAGGCCCAAGTGAAGCTTTGCTTGAGGCACTCTTAACTATCAAAATTACTAAAAACAAAAAGAAAAACGGACTCAAACCCTTAAGAAGATTGTCACGTCATCCATCATTGGGAAGAGCCACACGGTTCACACAAAATCCATCTTTGGAAAGAACCTTAGCATTAAGAAAACCAAAGGCTTATTGCAAACTTTAAAAACAAGAAGCTACGAATCACAAATAAGAAGCTAAGAACGAAGAATTTGCGGAAAGTAAAATGAATATATACAAGAGGGGATTTGAATATACAATAGATGTGATGAATATGTACAATGTAACACAACTTTATATACAGACCCAAAGTAAAGTAAAAGTGCGATAAATGTTACGAAATATTAAATTTATATACAACCCAAAGATGAAAAATCAAGAAAGCATAAAAAAATTTCAAATATATACAATCATCTGAATGTAGGGCCTACCCCCTCAAATGAAAGCTAACATTGTCCGCAATGCCAACTAAACCAAATAAAGCATCAAGAGAGAACAGAAAAAGGATATAGGGACTCCTTATGGCCTGTCTGCATAGGCTCCTGAGTGGTCCTAGGGTCCTCACTATGCTCGGGAACGTCAGACTGGTTCCCAGTGGCCTGCTATTGTGCTGCTAGGACCTGGGTCTGGACCTAGACAGGCTCCTAAAGTGCATCATGAGGCTGAATGGAGGAAGTCTCCGGTGGGTCGACCAACTGTATGACTGCATCATCCGCTCTAGGAATCATCCTCTTCCTTTTGGGAGGCCTCTATGACTGCTCTGGCTGGGAATGAGCTGCGGGTCCTGGAGCATTAAGTCTAAAGGCAGTTGATCTGCCTTCAGTCTGTCTACATCAGCTCTCAACGCCTTCACGGACTCCTTAGATGTCTGTGTCTTTCTCAGCTTCTTGTGCTCCCGAGCAAGCTCCTTGAGAGCCTTGCTATGTGAATCAACTGCCTCAGTCAGTACCTTCTGAATATCGAGGATTTTTCCTGGTTGTCTAAAATCTCTTTGAGAGCATTCTCTATCGATTAGGGAACCTGTGGGGGTGGAGGTGCCGAATGAGCCTCTACCGTGGTAGTGATGGTGGACAACTTGGATGAGGCAGTCTGCATCTAGTTATTGATACTAAGAAGTGCATGGCTCAGTCTGTGGGCAGTAATAGGATGGGCACGGGAGGATGGAATCTCCGAATCCGCTGAGGTGGATGGACCAGGAGGGATAGAAGTGGAAGTAGAGGCAGGCTCAGTAGGAGTCACTACCACAACTGGCTCTTCAGACTGGCCAGTTGGAGCAGTAACTGTACCCTTGAAATTCTTACTCTTGGGGCTATCATCCCCCTGCATGATGTACTAGGAAAAAGGGGCCTTCACTTTGACTTTGATATCGAAGGGCCTCTTTTCCACTTTCAGATCCCGGAAGTACATAGTGAGAAAACTAGGGAACGGGTAGTTTCTGTCATGCTCAGCACCCACAATTGTAATAATTCTTGACATCACATTCCCCACATTTATTGGGTACCCTGCCATGATCGACGCCACCAAAACTGCCCGGTGAAGAGGTAGGGAGTTGTAATGTGTCATGGGGTCCAACCTGCTACATACAAATGTCTCCCACCCCCATGCCTCGAAATTCAGACTACGTCTCAGAATCTTGATGCCCGTAGTCAACCAGTCAGGGGTGGTACCCGGGATTGCTAGGTATTGTGCTAGTCAGGGACGGACCTCCTCGCCCATTTCCATCTTTGCCATGTATAGGGTCTCATCCTCTTCATTGAAGCCAAGATAATCGTTTATTGTCTTTCCGTCAAACAACACTTTCAGGTTTCAAACCTTGGTCACCTTGGAGCCCTTTTTGATGTGGGCTACGTTGCTGTAAAATTCCTTGACCAAGTGTTCGTTGGCATCCATACACTCATCTAGAAAATGTTCCCAGCTTACTCTTGTCCTAAACTGCCTCCTCACATTGGGGTAGTGAGGTAGCAAGTCCCTATACACAAAACTCCTCTCCGGGATCAACTTCCTCATCGGCCACCATTCCTGGAATTTATGATACGCTACCTCACTTACGAACCGGTCTTACCACACCTCCGGGTTCCTAGTCCTAGCAATACACCCCACCTGAGGTTCACCTCCTTCTCCTATTTCCTCTTCTCCCCCTATTTCCTCCTCATCACCTACTGCACCCTCTCCAGATAATGAAGCTGTTGGAGAGGTGGGTGAGCCCTCAGACGACCCAGAAGAAATATTTACAGAAGCTTGTGCAGCGGGGGATGCCGGAGGTGTGTCTCTCAGCATGTTCCTCTCCGGCCAGTTAGGGATATATTCTGGCACAGAGTCCAAAGATATCTCCCGGTAGGGCTCGTACTCACTCCCCGACATGTCAATGGCCCTATCTGCAGTTTCAATCATCTTTCTCATTTTCTTTATGTTTTGCCGGGCCTGGGGAGTGAGTCTAACAATTTTCGGTTTCCATCCCCGGGAGGATCCTCCTCTGCCTGGTTGTTTAGATCCTTTACCTTGTTGTTTCACCATTGTCTGCAAACACAATCCAAATGAACTTGTTAGTATCAGTTGCAGCAGTTAAGAACAGAGTTGCAGAATTAGAAAAGAAAAATTGCAGACAGGTTGCAGGAGTCACCCAGTGCGGACCGCACAAAATGGTGTGCGGCCGCACAGGGGTCAATGCGGACCTCACAAAATGGCCATGCGGTCTGCACAGAGGTGGGGTTCAGACTACCCACTCTCTGTATCCCGGCAGTGCGGGCTGCACAAAATGTAGTGCGGCCGCACAAGGGGCAATAAGGTCCGCACAAAATGTAGTGTGGCCGCATTCCCTAAGACTCAGATTTCAGAACATTAAGCAGTGCGGTCCGCACAAAATGATACTGCGGACCACATAGAGGCACCGCGGACCGCACAGAAACGACTGCGGTCCACACTGAGTGCCCAGCTGTGGCACTAAATTAGGGTTTACGAGATTTTTATTTTTAGTCCAATTTTTGTATCTAAGTAAGTCCCTAAGTGATTGTCCATTGATTGTAACTAACTAAGCCGACTTTAATTAAGGAATTAACTACCCTAACCTAACAAAACTAAAGAAATACAGGGAGAACATGAATATAAACAACAAAAATAAAAAGTAAAAGAAGAACAACAAAATTAAAACAATATAAAGAAGATGGGGGTTACCAGATGTGAGAAGCAATGGAAATGAATTAGCTCAAGCAGTTAATTGTAAATACGAGATGATGAACAGTGTTTTGAAGGTTCTGAGAGCCAATAGTTCGGAAAGTTTGAACAGGAGGGCCTTAAGCCCTATTTATAGAAAAGGACCTGGGGCCCAGTATCACCAACCAATAAGGACCGCACAAAATCGAATGCGGTCCACAAAGCACTGCCTGATTCAAGCTTGAGGAGGCAACACACTGCGGTCCGCACAAAATGGACTGCGGCCGTAGTGGTCCACCGCGGACCACGCAAAATGTAGTGCGGCCGTAGTGGCAAACTTCAGAGAGGTCTACATTTCACCCTCACCAGTGCGGTCCTCACTAAATGTAGTGCGGCCGCATTAACAACTTCAGAGACCTGGCACTTTTTTCCACTATGTCCTGCACTGCATCAACACAACCCTGTAACATCTCATAACCAGTTAGCCCAAAAATCAATCCTACTCTACAATTAAAATCAAATAAAAACAAGAAGTAAAACACATGGGTTGCCTCCCAAGAAGCGCCTGATTTAACATTGCGGCACGATGCAGGTTACCATCACATCATTTGAAATAAAGAAGTGCCACCACGTGGCTGTCATCAATTTTTCCAAGATAATGCTTGACCTGGTGCCCATTAACTCTGAAAATTTTACCATTTTTATTCTTTAATTCAAGAGCACCAAACGGGGTTACACACACCACTTTAAAAGGTCCACTCCATCTTGACTTGAGCTTTCCCGGAAACAGATGTAACCGGGAGTTGAACAAGAGAACCAAAGCACCTACTTTGAACTCCTTTCTACGAGAATATTTATCATGAAGGTACTTCATCTTGTCCTTATACAAGGACGAACTGGAGTAGGTATGGAATCTGAATTCATCAAGTTCATTGAGCTGCTCCACACGAAGATTGGCTGCAACATCCCACTCAAGATTTAGCTTCCTCAAAGCCCACATGGCCTTGTGCTCTAACTCAACCGGTAGATGGTAAGCTTTTCCAAACACCAACCGATACAGAGACATACCAATCGGAGTTTTGTAAGCAGTCCTATAAGCCCATAGAGTGTCATCCAACTTCTTTGACCAATCGGTCCTATTTGCATTGACCGTCTTTGACAATATGCTTTTGATTTCCATGTTGGAGACTTCAACTTGACCACTTTCTTGAGGGTGATAGGGAGTAGAAACTTTGTGATTGATGCCATACTTTGAAAGCAGAGTGTCGAAAGCTCTATTGCAAAAATGAGACCCCCCATCACTTATGATTGCACGAGTAGTACCAAACCTTTTAAAAATGCTCTTCTTGAGAAATGCAACAACAGTCCGGGCCTCATTGTTGGGCAAAGCTATGGCTTCAACCCACTTTGAAACATAATCAACCACCACAAGAATATAAGTGTTCCCACAAGAGCTAACAAATGGGCCCATGAAATCAATGCCTCATACATCAAAAATATCAACCTCAAGGATGGTATTGAGAGGCATCTCATCTTTCTTCGAAATTCCACCCGCTCTTTGGCATTCGTCACAACCCTTCACCAAATTACCTGCATCTTTGAACAAAGTTGACCAATAAAACCCACAACTAAGAACTTTAGAAGACATCCTCGCCCCGCCATGATGGCCACCATAGGGAGAGGAATGACAAGCCTACAAGATACTCAATTGCTCCTCCTCCGGGACACACCTTCGGATCACACCATCCGTGCAAATCTTGAACAAGTACGGCTCATCCCAATAGAAGTCCAAACTATCCCGCTTGAGCTTCTTCCTTTGGTTAGAAGAGAGCTCACACGGGATTATACCGGTCACAAGGAAATTAGCAACATCGGCAAACCATGGCATATCATTCATCGACACTGAAAGGAGTTGTTCGTCAGGAAATGAATCATTGATATCTAGGCCATGACGAGGCCTCCCCTCCTCCTCCAAGCGGGACAAGTAGTCCGCCACTTGGTTCTCACTACCCTTCCGGTCCATAATCTCCAAATCAAACTCTTGAATTAACAAGATCCATCGCATCAGTCTAGCTTTGGAATCCTTCTTCGTCATCAAGTACCGGAGTGCGGCATGGTCGGTATGAATAATAACCTTAGCACCCATAAGATACGGCCGGAATTTTTCCATTGCAAACACTATAGCCAAAAGTTCTTTCTCAGTCACCGTGTAGTTCACTTGAGCATCATTTATTGTCTTGCTCGCATAGTACACCGGATGAAACATTTTGTTCACTCTTTGACCCAAAACAGCCCCAACCGCAAAATTGCTCGCATCACACATGAGCTCAAAGGGTAAGCTCCAATTAGGTGCGGTAATGATAAGAGTGGTGGTCAACTTATGCTTGAGAAGTTCAAAGTCTTGCATACACTTTTCATCAAACACGAACTTAGCATTTTTTTCCAACAACTTGCACAAGGGATTCACTACCTTTGAAAAGTCTTTGATAAATCTCCGGTAGAACCCCGCTTGCCCAAGAAAACTTTGGACTCCCTTGACGGATGTAGGAGGAGGGAGCCTTGAAATCACCTCGATCTTTGCTTTATCCACTTCAATGCCATGCTTCGAAATTTTTTGCCCAAGAACTATTCCTTCTTCCACCATAAAGTGGCATTTCTCCCAATTGAGGACAAGATTGGTTTCTTCACAACGGGCCAACACCCTATCAAGATTCTTTAAGCACTCATCAAATGAATCCCCCACAACACTAAAATCGTCCAAGAACACCTCCGAAATGTCTTCCACCATATCGGTGAAAATGGCCATCATACACCGCTGAAATGTAGTCGGTGCATTACACAACCCAAAAGGCATCCTAGAGAAGGCAAAAGTGTCATATGGACAAGTGAATGTGGTCTTCTCCTGATCTTCTGGAGCAATCAAGATTTGGTTGTACCCAGAATACCCATTCAAGAAGCAATAGAAGGCACGCCCAGCAAGTCGGTCTAACATCTGATCAAGGAAAGGAAAAGGAAAGTGATCCTTGCGGGTCACTTTATTCAACTTGCAGTAGTCCATGCATACCCTCCAACCGGTGACGGTTCTTGTAGGAATCAACTCATTTTGAGAATTTGAAACCACGGTCATGCCACCCTTCTTCGGTACACATTACACTGGTGAAGTCAAAGAGCTATCAGAGATGGGGTATACAACCCCGGCATCCAACCACTTGATCACCTACTTTTTCACAACTTCTTGCATAGCCTCATTCAACCTCCTTTGGTGCTCCAAGGAGGGCTTTGAATCATCCTCCAAGATAATTTTGTGCATAAAGAATGTGGGGCTTATTCCCCGAATATCAGCTAGAGTCCATCCAATTGCCTTCTTCCACTTTTCAAGCACGGCCAATGTGGCATCAACCTGCATGTTAGTAAGGCAAGAAGAAAGAATAACTGGCAAAGTAGAATTTGAGCCTAAGAACTCATACCTGAGGTGAGGAGGAAGTGGTTTCAACTCCAACACCGGAGGCTCCTCAATTGAAGGTTTAGTTGGTGGAGTCTTTCTATTCTCGAGATCCAAAGACACTTTCCTAGCCTCATAAGAATAATAGCTCATTCCATGTAAAGCATTCACGCACTCCACTCAGCTTGCATCTTCATTGACATCAAGATTCAACAATACGGCCTCCAATGGGTCCTCTACATTGATCATTGCCCTGGTGTCATCAATTATCACTGTTGTGACCAGGTCAACAAAAGAGCACACCTCGGTACTATTGGTCTCCTTCATAGATTTGCACACATGAAAGACCATTTTTTCATCACCCACGCGGAAGGTGAGTTCCCCTGCTTTCACATCTACCAATGCCTTCCTCGTAGCTAGGAAAGGTCTGCCTAGTATGATAGGAACTTCGTAGTCCATCTCGCGGTCCAAGATCACAAAATCAGCTGGCAAGATAAATTTGTCCACTCGGACAAGCACATCATCAATAATACCCAAGGGTCTCTTCAGCGATCTATCCACCATTTGTAACCTCATGGAAGTCGGCCTAGGTTGCCCAATACCCAAAGTTTTGAAAACTGAGTAGAGCATCAAGTTGATACTTGCCCCCAAATCACATAGAGCTTTAGCAAAGTCCGCACTCCCAATAGTGCAAGGAATGGTGAAAGCACCGGGATCTTCAAGATTCGAGGCCATTGAGTGCACTATTGCACTAACTTGGTGGGTCATCTTGATAGTTTCACAATCCATGGATCTTTTCTTTATCACCAAGTCTTTCATGAATTTTGCATAGCCCGACATTTGTTCAAGAGCCTCCACCAGAGGGACATTAATGGACAAGCTCTTCATCATGTCAATGAACTCCTTAAACTGATTATCATTCTTTTATTTCACGAGCCTTTGAGGATAAGGTGGAGGTGTCCTTGGAAAAGGTGCCTTGGCTTTAGGCACAACCAGCTCCGGTATGTCTATTACGTGTTCCCTAGACGGGTTCACGTCATTTTGAGTTTCTACCTCGAAATCTTGAATATCAATCCTCACTTCATTGTTCACATTTTCATCAACCATATATTTAACTACCAAAGGGACTTTATTTTCTTGCAATTCAACATCATCATCCAAGATTTGCTTTTGTTTGGAGGCATTCACATCACTGCATCTTCCACTTCTTGTTGTAACCGCCATAACATAATTGTTCCCACCCTTCGGGTTCACTACCGCATCACTTGGTAGAGCCCCTTAGGGCGAGTATTTAAAGACTGAGAGATTTGGCCTAATTGTACCTCCAAGTTTCTGATAGAGGTATTATGGGAAGCCAACTGTGCATTAGAATCTGCATTATTCTTCATCATCTGTTCGAACATCATTTCAATTCTACCCATGCCATTGCCAGAAGAACTAGGACCTTGAGATGGAAATGGGGGTGGATTGTTCTGTTGTTGGTACATTGGGGGCCTTTGAAATCCTTGCCCCCGGTTTCCTTGGTTTTCGTCGTTCCATCCACCTTGATTGTTATTACCGCCCCAATTGTTGTTATTACCATTCCAATTCCCTTGATTGTTCTAGTTGTTGTTATGATTGCCCCAGTTGTTGTTTTGGTTGTTGTTCCCCCAATTACCATTTCCTTGTTGTTGATTGCCCTAATTACCATTGCCTTGTTATTGATTGCCCCAACTGCCTTGAGGTCTCCATTGTTGTTGGTTGGAAGAGTTGCCTCGTTGGCCTTGATAATTGTTCACATATTGAACCTCTTCACTTTGATCATCATAACCATCATATTGAAACCCATCGCAGTCATCATCAAATTGCTCAGAATTCCCTTGATTTTGTTGCCTTCTTTGCCTTCTTTTGTTGACAAGCATATTAACACCCTTCATGGCATTCACTTGGCGAGGATTTTGAACTTGTTGTAATTGTGCCTTTGCCAATTGGTTCATAGTAGTAGTCAACTCCGCTATAGCCTGCCCATGATCATGTGGTTCCTTGTGCAAATGAATAATCGTGGGGTCACCTTGAGGCACATTGGCTCTACTTTTCCATGCAGAAGAAGTGTCAGCCATCTCGTCAAGTATATTACATGCCATATCATATGACAACTTCATAAAGTTACCCCCGGCAAGTTGGTTCACTATGCATTGGTTTGTGGTGTTAATGCCCCGGTAGAAGGTTTATTGGATCATAGCCTCGGTTATATCATTGTTGGGGCATTCTTTCACCATTGTTCTATAACGCTCCCAAATCTCATGCTAAGGTTCTGAGGGATCTTGCTTGAAAGCCAATATCTCATCACTCAATGCCTCCATATGCCCCGTTGAGAAAAATTTAGCAATGAACTTATCCGCTAACTCATCCCAAGTTGTGACGGAATGGTTGGGAAGTCGCTCGAGCCAATCCAATGCCTTCCCTCTAAGTGAGAATGGGAAGAGTCTCAACCTAAGAGCATCCTCGGATACATTAGTCTGCTTGCTCCCCCAACATGTATCCACGAACCTCTTGAGATGTTTGTAGGCATTTTGATTTACAGCGCCCGTGAAATACCCACGCTGCTCTAGTAAGGTCAACATCACATTGGTTATCTGAAAATTGCCCGCCCATATTCGGGGTGGGACAATAGCACTTGCATAGCCTTGGTTCGGAAGTACTCTAGGAGCCACTCTTGGAGGTGGCGGAGGAGGGTCTACAATATTGTCATTCGCATTAGCATTAGCCTGACGGCCTCTACGTTGTCCTTGAGGTACAAGAGGCACCTCATCTTCTCCGACATCATCTACCTCCTCCCCCGCAATCACATTTCCAAGAGGGTCATTAGCGTTGTTCGCTGTTAGTACCTGAGTTGTGACACAAACAAGTTAGTAACAAAAAAGGAAAGAAGAACAATACACAAAACTAACTAAATAGATAGCCAGAACTGTTAGCTCCCGGGAAACGGCGCCAAAAAGTGATTGCGGCCTACTCCGCACTACTAAGTAAGTAGCGAGAGAGGGTAAGAGCAGCTTTTACCCGATTTAGGGCCGGGATCGATTTCCACTGAGAGCTAGAATTTGGAATCGAGTATCTATCTAGTTTAGGATTGCGTATGTGTTCCAAATTACACTTCTAATCATTTTTGGGGTTTTCGTTTTACTACTACTATTACCAACTACAAATGATAAATACAACTAGATTAAGCAAAGAGTTAATCTAAAAAGGGTTGTTCAAATGGTTTAAAAGGCACTAGGGTAATGACTTTCACCTAGGTGAGCAATTTACGAGTAATTGAATCTAAGACACGATTGACACAATTCGGGAGTATGATATAACTGTTGCACAATATTACCCACTCTACACCTCTAGGTGGTTCGAGTATTTTTGCCCGAATTGACTTTCTCAAGACCAATTGGGTATGCAAATTTGCACAAGCAACTAGGGTTCAAGTCGGTTATTACTCTCTCGAGGTTTAACCCTTTAATTGGGGCTATCAATTTCTTGAGTATGCCTCAATTCCTTGTTTGACCAATTTCGGAGACTTAGGCTCTCTTTCTCAAGAAGAGCCCTAGTCAACTAAACACAAACTAGTGTTTGCAACCACTAATTCAGTAATTAACCATGAAATTGGCCCAAATATCAAACACTCATAGTCAATCTAGCCCTAAAATACAAGACCCATCAATTACCCACACTAGGGTTGAGCCACAACCCTAGCTTATGGGTCTAGCTACTCATAATTAAAGAAGAAAAGCAAGAAATAGATGAAGAATAACTCATATTAATCAATCACTAAAGTAAATAACAAGATTCAATGATTGAAAGTAGATAAATTTCCCAAAATGGCTAAGAAAGTCGAACCCACGAGCGCAGCTTAGTGCTTACAATATCTTATACCCTAAAAATGGAAAAATAAGCTATTTATACTAAGCTGATAATTCTGGATAAAAATGCCCCTACGGGGTTAGTGCGGACCACACAAAATGGAGTGCGGCCGCACTAGGGCTTTGATCTTGAAAATACAGCTCTCTGAACTCGGGCAATACGGACCGCACAGAATGGACTGCGGCCGCGGAGGCTTCTAGTACGGTCCGCACAAAATGGACTGCGGACTGCATTGGCTTGGAACTTCACATCTGGCATCTCTATGATCCTTGGGTCTGCGGACCGCACTAAATCGAGTGCGACCGCATTAACTCCAGTGCAGACCGCATAAAACTTAGTGCGGCCGCATTGCCTCTTTGCCTAGAAATCAACCTCTCTAAATCTCCTAGTGCGGACTGCACAGAATGGTGTGCAGCCGTACCGGGCCATGTTTTGCCTGAGCTTGTCTTGTCTTTGGCACTTGTGCAAGTTTCACTCCTTTTGAGCTGATCTTTGACATTTTGTCACTTTTGTTGATCAAACCTGCAATCAAGCACAATCTGTGAGCCTTTTGGGACTATTTTGTATAAATTCCTAATCAAAACATAAGCAAGAAGGAGTATAAAAGGTATCAAAATCCCTAGTTATTACCAGGCAGTTAAAAGATGCCTTTTGCAGGCTGAGAATCATTCCCATTTCTGTTTTAGGCACATGGCCTTAGAGGCCTATAAATGAGGGTCCTTCCTTCACTGTAGGGGCAGATTTTAAGCCTCATTTTTTGTATTAAACTTCTGGAAAAAGGTCAAAAAATCAGACCCTGAAAAACACTAACAAGTTTCTGCATCTTTTGGTTGAAATTTGATTTGGAATTGCTCTTTGGTCTTCATTGTTAGTAAGAATTTAAAGATTACAAGGAATTTCTGTTCATCTGGGTTTAAAGATGGTCTAAAGTGGGCTGAATATTGTTGTTGATGTGCTGATTTGTTCACATTGCTCTTGCTGAACTTCTCACTTTCTTTTGATTTGTTTCAATATCCAGGTATGTAGTTAGAATTCCCTTGGCCTTCGAATCATGTGTATGGAGTTTAGATCTTGGATCACTTTGTTCTTGGATGAATATATGGAGTTGATCATTTAGATTATAAACTTCTTGTTGTCCTTATCTTATTTCCCTACATTTTTAGTTAACTAGAATCTAGCTTAAGTGTATATATGTTAAATGTTCTCGATTATGCTTGATTTTACCTTTTCTTTTGGAGTTTTTTGGAGTTTGGCCAGTTATAAGACTTCTTTCCTATTGCCTTTCAAGAATGTGATTTGTAACTTGAAAATACTGGAACCTGTTTGGAGAATGCAAGCTTCATTTTCTGATTTGGTTTGGACATGATGTTTTGTTAATCATAAGGTGCAATTGGTTTGTTGATCTTCAGTTGTAGTAGTAACAATTTATTAGTACTCAGAATAATTATTAGCTTAAGTTTATCTTCTTATTATGTGGTTAGTATCCTATTAGCACTGGAAATAGCATGAATAGTCCCATGTTTCTCTTCGTTTGGCCCTGTTTCAATATACTCAAAAGTCCCTCGTCAACTGTCCCTTTAGGCTATTATTGAGAATTATGGTCATGCATTAGTCAGCCAATTCAAATGGTTTTTGGGCCTAAGGATACATATGGTTGTTTATTAAAATAAATTGTATAGACTGTCGAGGACTGCTTTTGCTTTGGGCCGTAGAATTTGTTTCATTGATAACGGGCCAGTTGAAGTCTAATGTTGGCTCATTAATTTAAAATAGAGAGGATTTGGACTCTGTCATGTTTTGACTTGAATGGGCTCAGGCAGTTTTGTTAGGCCTCAGATGTTTCCTCCACTCTTTTGGACTCGATCCTGAGTCCCACGCCCCTTAGCATTTACTTTTCACCAGAATTATCTTGTTCAGAACAATATCGATTTGGGCATGGATTATGGGGCCATTTGGAGATGGGCGGGCATTGGCCTAATCATTCCTTGGGCTCGCCTTCGATCCCAATTCCCTTTTTGAACAGTTTCCGCTGGTGAAAGCCCAAAACAGACTTGACCCAAATACTTAAAGACCTAGTACAAATACCATTTTCCTTTCAGTTAATAGTGTGCAAGAGTGGCCTTAGATTACGTTGGTAAGAGTAATTCTTTTAATTAGATTGAGGTGTGCCATCCTAATTAATCTATGGCCCTCACAAATGTTATAATTAGATATTAAAAAATGAATATTCGTAGAAAAGCCTTTAAGCGCGTTTAAAATATTATTGTGATTGTGTACACGTTCGCGTTACATAATTACGATTCTAAAAACCAACTCGGAGTATGCGTCCGCGCAACTTTGATTAAATTTTCTTAATAATGAATTTATTTTATTAGGTCGCTAATTAAATTTAGTTCGTATAGTTTGAGGTTTGCCATCCACCATTTAATCATACATGACCCTCGTATTTTAATTTCATAATTTAGATATAAAAATGACAAATGTTCGTAGTTTGCTTTAGGCACGTTTAATATACTATCGTGGTTGTGAACACGTTCGCGTGACATGATTACGATTTCTAAAAACAAAACTGGAGTATGCATTCGTGCAACTTTGGCCAAACTTTTCTTAATAATAATAAAGCATTATTAATTGTGGACACGTTCGCATGACATAATTTTGACGCGCTAACAAATGGGTACACGTACGCGTGACCTGTTTCAAGATAATTTCCTAATTAAAAGAGGCAAATGCACATAGGTTCTAAAATCAGTAATCAAACAATTTGTTTAAGCCAAGTATGATCAAAGCGATCGTGCTAGAACCACGGAACTCGGGAGTGCCTAAAACCTTCTCCCGGGTTACCAGAATTTCTTACTCGGATTTCTGTGTTCGCAGACCGTAAATAGAGTCAAACTTCCTCGATTCGGGATTTTAAACCAGTGACTTGGGACATCATAAATTATCCCAAGTGGCGACTCTGATTTTAACAAAATAATCCCGTTCCGATTGTCGCTTAAATTGGTAAAAACTACCTTATACCCTCCCGGGGTAGGAAAAAGGAGGTGTGACATCCCTCAACAATACAACTCGGAGTCGACCAAGCCGACTCGATGTAGAACACACATCCATATTGTCCTACCCATGAACCCCTTATCAAGGAGTTCTTGAAGCTGCTCCTTCAACTCCTTTAACTCCGCCGGTGCCATACGATACGGTGCCCGACACTAAATCAATACCGAAATCAACAACCCTATCCGGCGACATGCCCAACAGCAGGAAACACATCCGGAAAATCCCTCACCACCGGAACTGAATCAATGGTAGGAGTCTCTGCACTGACATCCATCACGAAGACCAAATAAGAAAAACAACCCTTCCCAGCCATCCGCTAGGTCTTCAAAAATAAAATCACCCTACTGGGAGCATAATCCATCGAACCTCGCGATTCAATCTGTGGCATTCCCGGCATAGCCAATGGCGCCATCCTAGCGTAACAGCCCAGAATAACACGACACGGAGACAACCAGTCTATACCCAACATCACATCAAAATCTAGCATACTAAGCAACAAGGATCCACTCGGGTCTCCAAACCTCCAATAGTTACCACACAAAATCGATATACGCGGTCCATAACCACGACCTAACCTATTTATGAGAACTCACAGTCTCTAAATCCATATAGCAAATGAATCATCATATCCGATCTCAACTCCACTGTCCGAATATACAACACACATCTAATACCTAATCATCCCATGAGGGGTACTCCTATAATTCTTCTGTGCCACCAAGCAAACTCGAATATCGGCAGTCGATCAAACAAGAGAGTGTCGCAATACTAATGAAGTATCCTCAACTCAAACACATCGCCCTTTCTAAAATGTGTACCCTCATCAAGCCACACCAATCAGTGACCTCCTTTATCTAGTCATATGAAATTGTCCATGCTACCTAAGAATTTGTGACCTTCCTTTCAAAACTGAACCATGACCTTACACATGCAAATCTCAATCCTACACAACATACCGCATATACCGTGCCCTCCTAGGATAAACATGAGAACTTCATATCCGTTTCGAGCCACAAGAAACTACGTACTCAACTAGCTAAAAACTTTCCATTGTTCCCATCTAGAAGAAAGCTGCTATACATTACACGCTTCTTACGCCAGTAGAAAATATACATCTCTAACCGTGGTAGAAACCATCAAGAACCCTCCGAATTCCATTTACACAAAACTAAACCGTCAGGACTGGGTCCTTCTAACTCAACCAAGCTACGCAGGCCACTAAAACCCAAGAGCATTGCCGCAAAACACCTGTAGAAACTCATTACCTCGTAAGCACCCAAAGAACTAATCATAACCCTTACCATGCCGATCCAACCTACTACCAAGCTGTCTTATTTATCCAAGTTCCTTCTAAATTACCTTCAAATTGATATTTCTCCCTACCATAATACTACAATTCCTCAACCCAGACTCACCACATGAGACCCAAGCATAAAACAACACCGTCTAAGGCTCATAAGCCGCTGAATAATACGATCAAATGGACCGGACGACCTGTGCTCCATTAGCACTCCGACACCGCAGAATGTAACCTCACCTTAATGCAACAAAGGAACTTCCTGTTCTATGCACCGTACATCCTTTACCAATAACAACTCAAGTCATTCCGTGATTCTCATACACCCATAAAACATAACATAACCTTTATTGAAATTTCCTTTACTCGAGCTATCCTCGGTCACAACCTCTGTAAGCCATAATTGATTCACCAGTACGCCTCAAACTGGAACCAACATAGCACATAACCATGCAATCAACTAATCAATAGCAGACTCCCCCACTTGGCTCAAAGCCATAGATCAAGACACACAATAAGTCATAATGCATATACTCTATTACTGCCATAATACCATAGTGAGATTAAACTCAATCCTTCATAAGCTCGTGCAACACAGACCATCTAGTACTTCAAATCTTCTGCAAATCTCGCATTCACCCTCATAACAGTCGATCCCACACTCTTAAGCGACCCAAATTCAAATTGCAACACATATATTTCACTAGTAAAAGAGATCTTCCAACAATCAACATAAGGATTACACAAACTTCAGAACACTCCGCAGGAGATAACCCACCTGCTTCACCTCAAACTAACATCTCTTTATACCCTTCCACTACCATAAACATTACGCAGTTACTTAATCTTCCTGAGTTTTAACTCATATCACAACATGAAACCTACTTCACTTCCCAACTAGACAACATGAAAAGATCATTCAACACGCCCACAACTTGGGCTGTACATTAAGTCACGATGGAAATCAAGCACCGGATAGTTCTTGCTACCCCCAAGCAGACCCTTCTAATCTCATTCAATTCATATGAACACATCTCGCAGTCACATCACACTCATCACGTAACTATCCAGTCATCACTTCCCTTAATAGGGACACTACCAAACATATAAATCCAGAAACATGCGCTCGCTCAATCAACAGCTCAGGGCTCAAGCTATAGGCAAAGCCCGTCCTTAAGTCCTCCAAACTGGCCCAACATCAACACACAGAGATCACATCTAGCCCCTCGATCAGGGAATCACATTTCGTCGACGCACAACCGATACCGAGCACTCATGCGCGCATACGAACGTGTGGAAGGAATTCAAAGAGTTACATTTCAAGCTGAATTAAGGATGCACGATAAGAATTCAAGAATATGGGATATCTTAAAGGTTCTACAGCAACCCGAGGATAAGTACAGACGTCTCTGTACCGATCCGCAAGACTCTACTAAACCTGCTCATGACTCGTGAGACCTATGTAACCTAGGTTCTGATACCAACTTTTCACGACTCTAAAACCAACCCGCCTGTGATGGCGCCTATCGTGAAACTAGGCAAGCCGACACTATTCCCGAATTAACCACTATTCAATAAAAGTCATTTTTAAGCCTTTAATTAATCAAATATCTCATAACGTAAGTCTAAATGAACAATGCGGAATAAATACACAAGCCCGATATCGAGGTGTCACAAGTCATGAGCATCTACTAAAGTCTTAATACAATGAAGAGTCTGAAAATATGTTAAAACCAATCTAAGGAAGACAAGAGGGAGAAGAACAGGGCTGCGAACGCCGGCAGCTACCTTGCTAACTCTGATGACTCTGCCACTGAGCAATCAACACCCACTACCGGGTTCAGAAATACCTGAATCTGCACACAAGGTGCAGGGAGTAATGTGAGTATGCCAACTCAGTAAGTAATAAAAGTAAATGAAAGTTGAGCGGTAAGAAAATACGTAAACCATGTCATAACGCTACAACAAATGCAGTACATTTCCAAAATAGTACAGAAATCATTTACTTCGTAAATCAAGCTCAGTTTCAGTAAAACCTTTTAAAACAACTTTCAATAGTTTCAAACGAGTGATAAAACAATGAGTAAAAATGATAGAAAACGTAAACAGCATCTCGGGCAAAAACATGTACCATAAACCGCCCCTCGGGCTACCTCACAATCACTCGCAATCAGCCCCTCGGGCATAACATAAATCAAGAACCGCCCCTCGGGCAACAACATGAAACAACAACAGCCCCTCGGGCAATATCACATCTCACACTAGGTACCCGCGCTTACTGGGGGTGTGCAGACTCTAGAGGGGCTCCTACAGCCCAAGCGCTATAACAAGTCATCTTGTGGCATAATCAAACTGGCCCTCGGCCACATAACAAGCCACCTCGTGGCGTAACAAATCAGGCCCTCGGCCTCATAATCATGAATTAGTACAACACTGGTGTGGCGCACAACCCGATCCCATAATATCCTCACATCATAGGCCCTCGGCCTCAGTCAGTCAGAAATCTCTCAAGCCACTCGGACAACAGTAAAACATGATGCTCAGCCCAAAATATCATTTAAAAATATCAAAACGGAGTAAATATGGCTGAGTTATGAAAATAGTAGAATACAGCATGACTGAGTACAAATATAAAGTCAAAGCAGTGAGGAATCGTAGTAAAAATCCCCCTAATGGTCCAAAACAGTTGGCACGAAACCCAAATATGGCATTCAGCCCAAAACATGATAATACTTTCCAAAACACAATGATATTAAACAGTTTCCAATCAAATACGCGACTTAATAGTCATATGGGACGGACTAAGTCACATTCCCCAACGGTGCACGACCCCACGCTCGTCATCTAGCATGTGCATCACCTCAAAGTAGCACAACAATGTGAAATTCAGGGTTTCATACCCTCGGGACAACATTTACAATCATTACTTACCTCAATCCGGTCCAAACTCTAGCCCGCGATGCCTTTGCCTCACGACTCGGCCTCCGAATGCTCCAAATCTAACCAAAAACAGATTCATACCATTAAAATATGCCAAGGAAACAAAACTCACTCGAAAATAATCAATTTACACCAAGAATCCCGAAATTGGCCAAACCCGACCCCCGGGCCCACGTCTCGGAATCCGATAAAAATCATATCAACAGAATCCTTATCCTCCCACGAGTCTACCCATAATAAATTCATCAAAATATGACCTCAATTGCCCATTCAAATCCCCAAAAGAATTCTCAAACTTTTCTTCCATTTTTCCCCAATTTCCACTCTAATTTCTCAAATTAAATGATGAAATTCAAGACTAAATCATGGAATTAAATCAAATATGAGTGAAGAATACTTACTCCAATTACTCCACTAAAAATCTCCTCAAATTCCACCTTCTCCGGAGCTCTTTAATGGTTTTTGTGATATTGGACTTAAACCCTCGATTTGTAAATATAATCTGACTACCTAGTTATTACTTCTACGCGAACGTGACGGTCCTCTCGCGTTCGCATAGGCTAATCTCGCCTGCCTCCAAAAATGCCCTTCGCGAACGCGCCCACAACTTCGCGAACGCGAAGCTTCACCAATTCACTCCTTCGCGAACGTGTTCCTTGACACGCAAACACATAGACCAAAGGGACCTGAGGTCCCCAGCTGCCACTACCCTTCGCGAACGCGGCCCATTGAGCGCGAACGCATAGAACACTTTACTCAACCTCCGCGTTCGCGTCCTCCTCCTGGCGAACGCATAGAACAAATTCCTCAGCTTCCCCATTTACTCTTTGCAAACGCGGGACCCCACCGCGAACGCGATGAACAAGAATTTTTTGCGACAACACCAGAAAATCTGTCAAGTCCAAAGTCCAAAAATTGATTCGTTAACCACCTAAAACACACCCGAGGCCCTCGGGACTTCAACAAAATATGCCAACATATCCCATATAATCATTCAGACTTGTTCCAACCTTTTGAACTCTCAAAACAACATCAAAATATCAAATCAACCACAGATTCAAGCCTAAGAACTCCAAAACTTCCGAATTCCGATTTCGATCAAAAAGTCTATCAAACCTCGCCCGAATGACCTGAAATTTTGCATACAAGTCACAAATAACACAACGAACCTACTCCAATTTTCGGAATTCCATTCCGACCCCGATATCAAAATCTCCAC
The DNA here is from genome assembly GCF_000393655.2 of Nicotiana sylvestris. Classification (NCBI taxonomy): domain Eukaryota; kingdom Viridiplantae; phylum Streptophyta; class Magnoliopsida; order Solanales; family Solanaceae; genus Nicotiana; species Nicotiana sylvestris. The sequence goes on from NC_091061.1 coordinate 117,716,742, forward strand.
TGTCGACCGGAAAATGTCAAATTTCCAATTTCGCCAATTCAAGCCTAAATCTATCACGGACCTCCAAAATACGTTCCGGACGCGCTCCCAAGTCCAAAATCACCTAACGGAGCTAACCAAATCATAAAAATCTAAATCCGAGATCGAATACTAAAAAGTCAAAACTTGGTCAAAATTTTCAAATTTTAAGCTTCAAACTGAGAACTGTTCTTCCCAATCCATTCCGATTACCTTGAAAACCAAAAGCGACGATTTACATAAGTCATAATACATTACACGAGGCTAGTCATGCCCGAGAACTGGCAAGCGAAGTGCAAAAGCTCAAAACGATCGGTCGGTTTGTTACACATTACTAGTGAAATACTTTTTGTGTACATTCAAGTAGTTTGATAGCTATTGTTCAGGAGTATGGATTCAAACCATGAATGTTATCATTTAGCAATATGATATAAGTTTACTATTTGAATCCTTCGAAATGCGTTGGTTGTGGTGGTTAAGCAGGAAAATAATTCTCCCTGCCTTTGTGTAGTTTAGTCGCGTGTTGAACTTTGTGGAAGGATTACTTTGTTTTGTAATAGTTACTGCTTTATGAATTTGGACCTTGACCTTAGGCCCATCCCCATATTCACAAATAGTCAAATAGAGGTCTATTCCAGTCTATCAATGAATGCATCCCAGTAACCTTAGTACCCATAACTGACCGGCTCACCCACTATGGCATGGGATAATAATAGAATGAGCCATCCTATTTTTGACATTAAACTTACAGAAATCTGTATTGGTATATTTTTTAATGGTCTCATGTTTTGATTCGTCATCTCCTTGTAATTCAAGTACATGGGTGTCAAGCAAATTTCCAAATAGCCAACGAATGAAAACCATCTCAAAGTTTTGGTTTCGAATCCCTGGTAATCAAAAGCTTAGGTCGTATGAAAAGAACCAAGTTCTTAGTTCCAACAGTTCGTTACCATATTACGTGATTTCGAATTAGAATAATAAACATTAAACAAATTACAAACATTGTAGCTTGCTCTAGGCGTGATTAATAATAATTATCACAACTATAAGTACGGCTCATGTGGCATAGTTGTGATACGTAATCCCCAATTCGGGTGCGCATTTCATGTGACCCGACCATAACTTCAAACAATAATAAAATTAAACATGTTGTAAATCGTGGGTACAGTTCCCGTGACGCGATTCGTAATGTGTACAAAACAAATGAGTGCGCGACATCACGACTTGTTCAAATAAATTCCATAAATAATTAAAAGCGGATAGAAAGTTAAAAATGCACAATAGGTTCTAAATATGTAATTAATCAGATAATTAGGTCAATTATTAATAGTTGAGCGACCGTGCTAAAATCACGGAACCCAAAAATGCCTAACACCTTCTCCCGGGTTAATAGAATTCCTTACCCGGTCTTCTGTGTTCGCGGACCATAAATAAGAGTCAATTTCCTCGATTTGGGATTTTAAAATAAACCGGTGACTTGGAAAACCATAAATTATTTCAAGTGGCGACTCTGAAAATAATAAATAATTCCATTTCAATTAATGTTACTTTAATTGAAAAAAAAACTCTCTATTCCCCTCGGAAAAAGGAGGTGTGACAATTCTAAAATAAAATATCGTATTATAATTCAAATTTCAAAGTTAATTATCCTGTGACCAAAACAATTCATGATTAGATTTGAAAATAAAGTATTTTCCACTACCTGTTATCTTAGGTCCCCTCCCGGGAAAAAAAAATGAAAGGAAGAACGGAAATATTCTGAAAAACATAGAATTATGCACGAGAAGAGGAAAAAAAGACCACCAGTCTCTATCTCACTCAAGAATGGCACGACAACGATCTGCTGGCAAGATTGTTTCGATCTTAGATGTGGGCGACTCGTAGGAGGTAACTTTGACCACCCTTCAAGACACGTAGCCTCGTCCCGGGTGAGAAGAGTCGTATTCTGTCCCACATAGTATATTGCAATTGACCCTACTTACGGTAAAACTAACAAAACTAACAAAAGCGTTGCATGGGATCACGTTAATATACATTGACAAACAAAGGTTAATACAAGCAAAGTCAAGCTACTATTTTATCGAGTTATTCCTTCACTGTGCCCATCCTTTGTGAGATGATGGTCTAAAGTCAAACTTCAATAAGAGGCCTTCCTTTTAATACAATGAGGTTTTAGGAAACAAAATAAGAGGTCTTATATATATATATATATATATATATATATATATATATATATTATTAAAGCACGAATATTAAAACGCTAAATATTAATCGAATAGATTCTTAAAATATCAACAGACTTTTATACCCCTAAAATACTAAATTATTCTCCTAAAAATAATTTATATTGGATAAAATTGTAAATTTGTAATATTCAACTTTACCTAATTTGATATTAACTACAAGTGTAAGCTCAATTTCGGTGGATCGGCCTCAACCACGAATTGAAATCGTTTCTGTTCAAACTAAGGCATTGAACTTCTATTTGAAAGACATTACTACTCTTACGTTAATTATATTTAATTCCATCAAGGATTCGTCATCTAAAACTGGTATGCTCAAAATAAATATTTCTGCCTCCAAGTTGCAGTAGAAACATGTGTGTTCTTGCTGTCTTTCAAGTAGTTTACAAGTTTGCATCGTTTTAGAACAACTGAACACGGTTCGCTCAATTTTAATTAAAATTATGATCTCTGTAAAAGATAAATTTCATATTTATAGTTACAACTGACTAGAATTAATAATAGATTTTCACCATTGTGTTGATGATATTTAACTCTCAATTCAATAACTTACTTTCTCCTTGTCTTTCTTTTGTTACAGATAGCAACTCTATGTCATAAATTTGATGAGAAGATTTTAGATACCTATGATGACCCTAGAGGTCATCTCTTATTTTAGAAGTCAAAACTGCGTTACGAGGCCTTGAAAACCACTTTTTGTCTCACCTCGTATTGTGTGCGTAGTCCAGGTGCGTTTCCGAAAAGATTTTATGTGAAATTTAAGAAAAATAATAAAATTGGCCTTTAAAATTAGTTAAAGTCGACTTTGGTCAACATTCTTGGAAAATGGACCCGGACCCGTGATTTGACGGTGTCGTAGGGTCTGTAGTAAAATATAGGACTTGGGCGTATGCCTGGAATCGAATTCCGAGGTCCCAAGCCTGAGAAAAGAATTCTTAAAGAAAATTGTTGCTGGAAAATATAAAGGCTTTTAGAAGTGAATTGATGCATTTTCTTGATGATACCGGGCCCGTATCTTGGTTCCGGAGCCCGGTACAAGTTTAAAATAATAATTAAATTGAATCTGTGAAATTTAGTAAGAATCGGAAGTGGTTTGGTATAAAATGAACGTTTAGTTGAGAAAATTGAAATTTTGATGTTCTTAAGTAATTTCAAGAATTTGAGGTTTAATCCATAGTTATTGATGTTATTTTGATGATTTGATCGCATGAGCAAGTCCATATGATGATTTTAGACTTGCGTGCATGATTGGTTTGGAGCCCCGAGGGCTCGGGTGAGTTTTGGATAGGCCACGGAGTGAATTTAGACTTAGAAAAAAATAGTTGTTGCAGGTTCAGTGAAGTTGTAGGTTTCTGAACTGGGGTTCGCGGTCCGCGGTGACTTTTCGCGACCGCGCTGGGGTCTTCGACGCCGCGTTGGGATTTTTGTGGTCAGCGGTGGGCAAAGCCAAACTTTCGCGGCCACACTCGATATTTCGCGGTCCGCGGCCGTGGTCCTTTCTTTGTGGTCAGCGGTGAGGATCTGAGAGGGGTATATATAAACGAGACTTTTCAGCCATTTTTCAATTTTCAAAACCCTAAAACATAAAAGGCAATTTTTCAAACACTCTTTCTTCACCCAAAACACAAGTAAGGGATTTTAAACTCATTTCTTTCACTCCTTAACTTATTTTTACAAGATTTCATCCTAGAATCTAGGGTTTTCATGGTGGAATTGGAAATTTTGGGTAGAACTTAGGAATATCGAAATTTGGGGATTAGACCTCAAATTGCGGTCGGATTCCAAAACCAATTGTATATCCAAGCTCGGGAGAGAATGGTTAATCGGGTTTTGGCCCGAATTTAAGATTTGGATCAAATGGGCTCGGGGTCGATTTTTGACTTTTTGGGGAAATCAATGGAAAATCTATTTTCATGCATTAGAATTGGTTTATTTAGCATATGTTAATGTTATTAAGTAAATTGTGACTAGATACAAGCGAATTGGAAGTGGAACCGAGAGGTAAAGCGATAGTTGAAGCTTAATCTTGTTCGTGGATTCGAGGTAAGTGTTTGGCCTAACCTTAGCTTGAGGGAATATGAGTTGTGGTCTATTTGCTATGTGTTTGTATCGAGTACGACGTATAGATGTGGTGACGAGTATCTATACGTTGGTGTCAAGCATGCCCGTGAGTCTTATACTATGATTGTTGTGGCTCCGTTATGTATTGTTCATGCCTAATATGATGATTATAAATGTTGAACAAGGCTTATGAAAGTATTCTTGGTAATTGACCATTGTTGAGCATTGGCTCAAGTTGAGACTTATGTTGTGAAGGGATGGTAGAAACGAGATGAGATATATTGTTGATCCCCTTGCCAGGATGTTATTGCTTAAGATATTGTTTCCCTTGCCGAGATGTTATTGTTTATGATATTGTTTTCCTTGCCGAGATGTTATCGTTTATGATATTATTTCCCTTGCCGGGATATTATTGCTTATGACATTGTTTCCCTTGTCGGGATATTATTGTTATACTAATGTTCCCTTTCCAGGATTCTTTTGTGATTAGTGTTGATTTGTATATTGGGATCAGGTTGCACGCCGCAACAATATTATTCGGGATCGGCTTGCACGCCGCAATAATATTATATAGGACCGGGTTGCACGTCGCAACAAGGAGTAATAAGGGTGGACAGGTGGGGTCGGGTTGCACGCCGCAATATTATTATATGATTGGGATCGGGTTGCATGCCGCAAACGAATTATAGGATTGGGATAGGGTTGCACGCCGCAATAATAAAGAATAAAAGTGAATATTGATTCTTATGGTGAGAACGAGAGTAAAAGCACGAAGGATGATGTCGTGCACTTGTTATTGTTTTCCTCATTCTTGCTGATATGAAATAATGGTGCTCTTTATGCTTCTAAATTGAAATTCGGTTAGTACTTGATATTCCCTGCAGCATGTTCCCCCTTCCCATCTTTAACTGCTAGTTTCTATTATCATTATTTGCCGTATATGATTTAACTGCACAGGTTTATTTGGTAGTCTTATCCAAGTCTCATCACTACTTCGCCGAGGTTAGGCTCGATACTTACTAGCATATGGGGTCGGTTGTGCTCATATTACACTCTGCACTGTGTGCAGATCCCGGTGCTGGAGCATTTGAACCACAGTGAGGTTGTTGCCTTCAGTCTAGGGGAGACTTGAGGTAGTCCTGTAGATGGCCGCATGCCTTGGCGTCCCCTTCTATCCTATTTCCTTATGTTCTTACTTATTCAGAGACAAATATGTATTTTTCTTTGTTAAGACCCTATTTGTAGTATTCTTAGATAGTCCATGACATTGTGACACCAGTTCTGAGTGGAGTTGTATTTTGGATTTCGTACCAGTATTTAGTTAAATTGTTGAATTTCATCTTCCGCATTTTTTTCTGTTGTTGATCATATGTTAACTTGTGAAATTGTTAAAAGATAAGTAAAAAGGATAATAAAATCTGTAATTGATACAATAGGCACGGAATGGTACATCGTGCGGTACGGCATCACCCTTCATGCTTTACACTCTTTTCTCACCATTAAATCAATATAATAGGCACGGAATGGTACATCGTGCGGCACGGCATCACCCTTCGTGCGTTACACTCTTTCCTCGCAAAAACAATGCACGGCATCACCCTTCGTGTTTTAACTCTCTTCCTCTCCCAAACAACAATCACAAACAATAGGGCAAGGGAATAAATTAAATTTGCAATAAGAATCCCGGCAAGGGAACAACATCAATAACATCAACATCCAGGCAAGGGAGATAACAAATAAATCAACAATAGCCCGGCAAGGGTGACAACATAAAATCTTTCTCACTTTTACTTCACAATTCACTTCACAACTCGAGCCAATGCTCTAGAGGTTCAATTATCACTTATACTTTCACAATTCGCTATACAACTTGAGCCAACGCTCCTCAATGTTCATAGGTCATAAATCCTTCCACAAACTTTATACAACAATTAGAAACCACCACTAAGGCATGAAAGATACAACGAAGTCATGATAATTACAATATAAAGACTCACGGTCATGCTAGACACCAACGTATAGATACTCGTGACCATGCCTATACGTCATACTCTACAATTACCACATAGCAAATAGAACTTAACTCCTAATCCCTCAAGCTAAGGTTAGACCAAACACTTACCTTGATACCACGAACACAATTCACGATTCAATTATAGATTTACCCCTTGATTCTACCACCAATTCGCTCGTATCTAGTCACAAGTTACTTAATCACATCAATAAACGCCAAATGAATTAATTTGAATGCATAAAAATGAGTTTTCCACAGTTTTGCCCAAAAGTCAAAAATCGCCCCCGGGCCCACATGGTCAAAATACGAGGTTCGAACCAAAACTCGATTACCCATTCCTCCACGAACCCAAATATATAATTTATTTTGAAATCGGACCTCAAATCAAGGTCCAAATCCCCAATTTTTGAAAAACCTAGGTTCTACCCAAAACACCCAATTTTCCACATGAAAATCATTGATTTTGAGTTGAAATCATGTTACAAGATGTTAATGATTGAAGGAAATGAGTTAAAATTAACTTACAATCGATTTGGAAGAAGAGTTGTTCTTGGAAAACCGCCCTAGGGAGTTTTTGTTTTGAAAAGATGTGTAAAAGGGTTGTTTTTCAGCTAAGTATAAAAAGTTGCTGGCTGCAGTTATGGGAATTGCGAAGGGAGGTTGGGAAATACGAACTGGGAATTGCGAAGAGAGGTTGGGAAATGCGAACTGGGAATTGTGAATGGAGATTGGAAAATGCGAATTGGGAATTACGAAGAGAGGTTGGGAAATGTGAAGCCTGCAGGCCTGCAATTCCTTAAGTCCAAAATTTCACCTCGTCGCCTATCCAAAACTCACCGGGCCCTCGGGGCACCAAACCAAACATGCACACCACCCTAAAAACATCATATGGACTCGCTCGTGTAATAAAATCACCAAAATAACATCATGAACATCGAATTAAACCTCAAGATCAATGAAATTTCTCAAAACTTCTTTAAACATCAAATTTTGCATTTAAGGTCCGAATCACACCAAATGGATTCCATTTCTTACCAAACTTCACAGAACTATCTTAAATCATATATAAGACTTGTACCGTGCACCGGAACCAAAATACGGGCCCGATACCAACATGTTCTAATCAAAATTCATTTCTAACCCTTATAAACAATTTCAGAAAACAATTTTCTTCAAAAATTCATTTCTCGGGCTTGGGACCTCGGAATTCGATTCCGGGAATACGCCCAAGTCCCATATTTTCCTACGGATTCTCCGGGACCGTCAAATCATGGGTTTGGGTCCGTTTACCCAAAACGTTGGCCAAAGTCAAATTAATTCATTTTATAGTCAAAATTTATCATTTTTCATAGATTTTCACATTTAGGCTTTCCGGCTACGCACCCAGATTGTGCATGAAAATCGAGGTGATGCTAAGAGAGGTTTTTAAGGCCTCAGAATGTCGAATATCACATTCTCCACCTCTAAAATAACCGTTTGTCCTCGAACGGACAGAAGAAGGAAGTACCTGAGTCGAGGAAAAGATGGGGATAACGGCTTCGCATATCAGACTCGGACTCCCAGGTCGATGCCTCAGGAGGCTGACCTCTCCACTGAACATGAACAGAAAGAAAACTCTTCAATCTTAAATGACGAACCTGCCGGTCTAGAATAACTACTGGCTCCTCCTCATAAGACAAGTCCTTGTCCAACTTGACAGTGCTGAAATCTAACACGTGTGATAGATCGTCGTGATATTTCCGAAGCATGGACACATGAAACACTGGATGCACGACTGACAAGCTTGGCGGCAATGCAAGTCTATATGACACCTCTCCCACTCGATTAAGAATCTTAAACGGGCCAATAAACCTAGGGCTAAGCTTTCCCTTCTTCCCAAACCTCATCACGCCCTTCATAGGCAACACTCAAAGCAATACCCGCTCACCGACCATGAATGCCAAATCATGAACCTTGTGGTCGGCATAACTCTTTTGCCTGGACTAAGCTGTACGAAGCCTATCCTGAATGATCATGACCTTGTCCAAGGCATCCTAAACCAGATCCGTACCCAACAACCGAGCCTCTCCCGGCTCAAACCATCCAACCGGAGACCGACACCGCCTACCATATAAAGCATCATAAGGAGCCATCTGAATACTCGACTGGTAGTTGTTGTTGTAGGCAAACATTGCTAAAGGCAAAAACTGATCCCACGAGCCTCCAAAGTCAATGACACAAGCTCGAAGCATATCCTCCAAAATCTGAATAGTCTGTTTGGACTACCCGTCTGTTTGAGGATGAAACGTTGTGCTCAACTCAACCCACGTGCCCAACTCTCGCTGAACTGCCCTCCAGAAGTGTGAGGCAAACTGCTTACCTCGGTCCGAAATGATAGACATGAGCACACCATGAAGGCGAACAATCTCCTGGATATAGATCTCAGTTAACCTCTCAGAAGAATAGGAGACTGCCATAGGAATGAAATGCGCTGACTCGGTCAGCCTATCAACAATGACCCATACTGCGCGGAACTTCCTCCGAGTCTGTGGGAGTCCAACAACGAAATCCATAGTGATTCGCTCCCACTTCCACTCGGGAAGCTCAATCCTCTGAAATAAACCACCGGGCCTCTGATGCTCGTACTTAACTTGCTGACAATTCAAACACCGAACCACATACGCAATGATATCCTTTTTCATTCTCCCCTATCAATAATGCTTCTACAAATCCTGATAAAATCAACTCTCGGAGTCCATCCACATTAGGCACACAAACTCGACCCTGCAATCTCAAAACTCCATCATCACCCAAGATAACCTGCTTGGCACCTCCGTGCTGCACCGTGTCTCTAAGGACACACAATGGGGATCATCATACTGCCGATCTCGAATCCTCTCCAATAATAAAGAATGAGCGACTGTGCAAGCAAACACACGACTAGGCTAAGAAACATCCAACCTCACGAACTGATTGGCCAAAGCCTGAACATCTGAAGCAAGCGGCCTCTCACCAACCGGAATATAAGCAAGACTGCCCATACTGGCTGACTTCCTACTCAAAGCATCGGCCACCACATTGGCCTTCCCCGGATGATATAAGATGGTGATATTATAATCTTTCAACAACTCCAACCACCTCATCTGCCTCAAATTCAACTCCTTTTGCATGAACAAATATTGAAGACTCTTGTGATCTGTGAACACCTCACATGTCATGCCATACAGATAATGCCTCCAAATCTTCAACACGTGAACAATGGCTGCCAACTCCAAATCATGAACTGGATAGTTCTTCTCATGAATCTTCAACTGCCGCGAAGCGTAGGCAATGACTTTGCTATCCTGCATCAACACCGCACCGAGTCCAATACGAGATGCATCACAATAAACTATATAGGGCCCTGAACCTGTGGGAAAAACCAACACCAGTGTCGTAGTCAAAGCTGTCTTGAGCTTCTGAAAGCTCGCCTCACACTCGCTCGACCATCCGAACTGGGCACCCTTCTGGGTCAACCTGGTCATCGGGGTTGCGAGAGATGAGAACCCATCCACAAACCAACGGTAGTAGCCTGCCAATCCCAAGAAACTTCGAATCTCTATAGTTGATGCTGGTCTAGGCCAGTTCTTGACTGCCTCAATCTTCTTCGGATCAACCAGAATACCCTCCGCTGATACAACCATGACCCAGAAATGCAACTGAACTCAACTAGAACTCACACTTCGAGAACTTAGCATATAACTGACTATCCCTCAAGGTCTGAAGAACCACTCTAAGACGTTGCTCGTGCTCCTCCCGACTGCGGGAATATATCAAAATATCATCAATAAAGACTATCACGAACGAATCCAAATAAGGCCTGAACACTCGGTTCATCAAATCCATAAAAGTTGTTGAGGTATTTGTCAACCCGAATGACATCACCAAGAACTTAGGGACATCGGATGCCCTAACCCTCAACTGATGGTAGCTAGATCTCAAGTCAATCTTCGAAAATACCTTGGCACCCTGAAGCTGATCAAACAAATCATCAATCTTCGGCAATGGATACTTATTCTTGATTGTAACCTTGTTTAACTGTTGGTAATCCATACACATCCTCATCGATCTGTCCTTCTTCTTAACAAACAACACTGGCGCACCCTAAGGCAAAACACTCGGCCTAATGAAACCCTTCTCAAGCAAGTCTTGCAACTGCTCCTTCAACTTTTTCAACTCAGGCAGGGCCATACGATACGGCGGGATAGAAAAGGGCTGAGTGCTCAAAGCCAAATTAATGCAAAAGTCAATATCCCTATCGGGTGGCGTACCCCGAAGGTCTGAAGGTAATACCTCAGGAAACTCACGAACAACGGGCACAGAATCAATAGAAGGAACCTCAACACTAGAATCACGAACATATGACAAATAGGCCAAACACCCCTTCTCGACCATACGTCGAGCCTTCACATAGGAGATAACACTACGGGTAGAATGACCAGGAGTCCATCTCCACTCTAAACGAGGTAAACCTGGTAATGCTGAGATCACAGTCTTGGCATGACAGTCCAAGATAGCGTGGTAAGGTGATAACAAGTCCATCCCCTATATGACATCAAATCAACCATGTCCAGAAGAAGCAAATCTACACGAGTCTCAAGATCTCCAATCACCACTATACATGAATAATGGACACGATCCACCACAATAGAATTATCCACTAGTGTAGACACATAAACAGGGGCACTCAAAGAATCACTAGGCATGACCAGATACGGCGTAAAATAAAACTGAAGCTTCTCTACCACAAACTAGAACAGTACTTGCACCTCCACCTCTAATACCTTTACCTCCATCTCTAGCATCTCTACCTCCACCTCTAATACCTCTACCTCACCTCTAGCTAACTGAGCGGGCTGGACGGGTCCCTCAATAAACCTCCTCACTCACTCTCATAGTGGAAAGTATGATAAGAGCATGATGAGCCAAGTTGATGAATCTGATCTCGTACTGAGTAAGAGTCATAGAACCCTGCTGGAGATGCTCAAACTGCCTCCGATAGACCTCTCTCTGAGTGATGGGGAGAAACTTCTCCAAAAATAGTTGCGTGAAATGTTCTTAAGTCAAAGCTGATGACCTAACGGGTATAGCCAATCAATAATCTCTCCAACAGGTCTTGGCGGATCCAGATAAGTGAAAAGTATCAAAATCGACCCCATTGGTCTCCATGATCCCCATGTTCCTGAGAACCTCATGACAGCTGTCTAGATAATCTTGGGGATCCTCAGAATATGCACCGCTAAAAGTAGTAGTGAAGAGCTTGGTGAAACCTATCCAACCTCAAGCCTCCGAAGACGTAGCTGGCCTATCACTGGTATGAGCTGCTGTTCGGCTGAAGAAGTGGTACGTGACCTCGCCATGTGCGAAAGGACAAGAGTAGGGGTTTCAATTTAGCACTGAGAGAACAAAACCGCACGACAGGAAAGAATAAATGTGAAGTTTTTCCTAACTCTGTAGCCTCTGAGGGATAAATACAAACGTCTCTATACTGATCCCTTAGACTCTACTAAGCTTGTCTGTGAACTGTGAGACCCATGTAACCTACAGCTCTAATACCAATTAGTCATGACCCAGATTTCTCGCTCTTGGGGGTCGTGATGGTGCCTACTAATGTAAGCTAGGCAAGCCAATTATGTGAACAATTTACCCTTTTACCCATTTTATATTTATTAACAATTGCGAAGTAATAACATTTAAACAGTGGAATTTAACATAAGCGGAAGAAAAAAACAATAAGCTAGCTGAACATGAATCCAATACAATTGTTTGAGTTTCGACTACCTAGAACCGGTGTCACAGTTTCACAGACGGTCTAAGAATACTACAATTAAAGGTCTGAAAGAAATAAATACAACATTGTCGCTGGAAATGCATGAAAGAAACAGGAATATTGATAGAAGGAGACGCCAAGGCCTGTGGACCCCTGCAGGACTACCTTGGGTTACCTGATGAGCAAGAATCAGCAATTCCATTGCGGTCCGAAGTCTACAACATCGGGGTCTGCACAAAAGAGTGTAGACTGTAGTATCAGCACAACCGACCCCATGTGCTGGTAAGTGCCTAGCTTAACCTCGGCGAAGTAGTAATGAGGATAGGACCAGATTACCAAATAAACCTGTGCAATTTAACTATATACAACGGAAAAAGAAGTACAGAAAGAAACAGTCATATAAAGTCAAGTATAGGAGGGGAAAAACATGCTGCAGGAAAACATCGAATAGTAACAGAAGAGCAACAAATAAGTATGAGGTTCACCACAGTTCAATTGAAATAGGAAGGGGAAATCATGTTGCGGGGTACAACAAGTATCAACAGGAAACCAGCAATTTAGTGTAGAGAAACCGTAACACAATTATCAACAAAAATTAGGAAATCAAAGACAAGTGCACGTCATCATCCTTCGTGCTTTTACTCTCTCTCTCCAAAACAATACACGGCATCACCCTTCGTGTTTTAACACTCTCTCACCAAAACAATGCACGGCATCACCCTTCGTGTTTTATGCTCTTCCTCACCCAAACAACAATCACAAGGAAAATAGGGTAAGGGAATCTATAACCTCGAAATAAAATCAAGTAACAACAGAAAATCAGTAAATAAACGTAAAGGACAACATAACTCAATTATCAGCAAGAATCAGGGAAAATCAAGGACAAATGCACGGCATAACCCTTCGTGCTTTTACTCTCATCCTCACGATAAGAATCAAAATAATAGGCACGGAATGGTACATCGTGCAGCACGGCATCACCCTTCGTGCTTTACACTCTTTCCTCACCACGAAATCAATATAATAGGCATAGAATGGTACATCGTGCGGCACGGCATCACCCTTCATGTTTTACACTCTTTTCTCACCATCAAATCAATATAATAGGTACGGAATGGTACATCGTGCGGCACGGCATCACCCTTCGTGCGTTACACTCTTTCTTCACAAAAACAATGCACGGCATCACCCTTCGTGTTTTAACTCTCTTCCTCTCCCAAACAACAATCACAAACAATAGGGCAAGGGAATAAATTAAATTTGCAATAAGAATCCCGGCAAGGGAACAACATCAATAACATCAACATCCCGGCAAGGGAGATAACAAATAAATCAACAATAGCCCGGCAAGGGTGACAACATAATGATCTCTTCTCTTTCTCACTTTTACTTCATAATTCACTTCACAACTCGAGCCAATGCTCTAGAGGTTCAATTATCACTTATACTTTCACAATTTGTTATACAACTTGAGCCAACGCTCCTCAATGTTCATAGGTCACAAATCCTTCCACAAACTTTATACAACAATTAGAAACCACCACTAAGGAATGAAAGATACAACGAAGTCATGATAATCACAATATAAAGACTCTCTAGACACCAACGTATAGATACTCGTCACCATGCATATACGTCGTACTCAACAATTACCACATAGCAAATAGGACTCAACTCTTAATCCCTCAATCTAAGATTAGATCAAACACTTACCTCGATGCCACGAACATAATCACGATTCAATTATAGCTTTACCCCTTGATTCCACCACCAATTCGCTTGTATCTAGTCATAAGTTACATAAATACATCAATAAATGCCAAATGAATCAATTTGAATGCATAAAAATGAGTTTTCCAAAGTTTTGCCCAAAAAGTCTGAAATCACCCCCGGGCCCACATAGTCAAAACTCGAGGTCCGAACCAAAACCCAATTACCCATTCCCCCACAAACCCAAATATATAATTTGTTTTGAAATCGGACCTCAAATCGAGGTCCAAATCCCCAATTTTCTAAAAACCTAGGTTCTACCCAAAACACTCAATTTCCCCCATGAAAATCATTGATTTTGAGTTGAAATCATGTTAAAAGATGTTAATGATTGAAGGAAATGAGTTAAAATTAACTTACAATTGATTTGGAAGAAGAGTTGTTCTTGCAAAATTGCCCTAGGGAGTTTTTGATTTGAAAATATGTGAAAGGGGTTTGTTTTTCGGCTAAGTATAAAAAGTTGCAGGCTGGAGTTATGGGAATTGCGAAGGGAGGTTGGGAAATGCGAACTGGGAATTGCGAAAAGAGGTTGGGAAATGCAAAGCCTGTAGGCCTGCAATTCCTTAAGTCCAAAATTTCACCTCGTGGCCTATCCAAAATTCACCCGAGCGCTCGGGGCTCCTGTAAAGCCCCAGAAAAAAATAATTTGCTTAGTAATTTAAGATTTCGTGGTGCCAAGGTAGGCCAAATATTTTATCTTGCGTGCAAATGAGGATTAAGGATATTATGGATATCAATTGGATATGTTAATAAGTGTATAAGTCATAATAGAGGTGAATTGGGGTCTAAGGAGAGGCCTAAGTCTAAGCCAAGTTAGAAAAGTTTCATATTAGACGAAATCTGTAAATGAGTGCGCACAAGAGTTCACTTTGAACGATCATATTTCCAGTTATATAAGGGGTTGTGTGATGCATAACCTATCAAATTACAGCCCTTTGAGTCTAGTTTCCAACTCAACAAACCGTTCGTCATTTAGAGGTGTATATGGAAGGTTATGACCATTTTATCGGGCAGGTGTCTCTAGCGCGAACATTAGCGCGAAGTCTCGCATTATGCTGAGTATTTTGCCTCCCGCGCGCGAACATAGCGCGAGCTCGCACGCCTGGAAGGTTTTAGATATCCTAAAGACCGGAAATAAGAGAATTTGAGTCATTTCTCAAGCTTAGGGCTTCCTCTACACCCCCAACTCGACCAAGGCATCCAATTGCACACCTAAGGTGAGTTTTTAAGTATGTTTTCATGGTGATTTCACTTCTCAATCACTAGTTACAACATGATTTTGATTGGGTTTCATAAGGTTTCTTCAAAATCTCAAGAACACCCCAAATTTGTCTTTCAAAATTTGGTCTACAAGAGGTAATCCTACACCTTAGACTTACATATATGGAGTTATTATGGAAATATGAGTATGGATTAAGTATTGTAACTCATGGGATGGGGATTGGAAGTCATAGGTGCCTAACCTAGGTTGTGTTGGTATTGTAGAGATTGTGAGGTGGGTTATTGGGGTATGATTCTTGGGGTAATAGTATTATGTATACATGCATGTACAAATTAGGTTTGTGGGAAGATTGATGAATATAAATAAGTAAAGATTGGGTTGGGGAAAGAAGAAAATCTTGTAAAAGGAATTTAAAATCAAGATGCTCAACTAGTGTTTGATAAAATGCTCAAATGAGCTGAAACCATGAATACCTTCCTAATTTGTGTTAATTTTGTTATGTCTCAAGTAGATTGGAATTGCTAGAATTTTCGAAACGTCGTAGTAACTTAAGGAAAGCTCAAACGAGGTATGTATGACTAACTTTGACCTTTGTAAAGTCACTTTGTTTGGTGTACGAATATTTGGTATGTGATATCTACGTGGATTATTTGTGGAATTCTTGTGATTGGTATGATTTGATTGTTCGTGGTTAAGTCTCCCGATATAATGGTGTACGTAATTGGCAATAAACCAAATGTGTGATTGTGAATGTGTTATGTGGTAAGAGTTGAGAAACAAATGATGGAAGGAAATCGTAAATGATGCAGTTGGAACAACTGTGGTAATAACATATATGGCTTGTATTGGCAATTATCGCGGTGACATAAAATGCATATGAGTTGTTGAATATGATGGAAATAGTATTGATGGCTATAGAAATTCTTTGAGAATTGTTGTTGTTGTTCTTTGTGAATTGTTGTTGTTGTTGTTGTTGTTGTTGTTGTTGTGTTGTTTGTGAATTGTGATTGTTCGGTGGGATCGGGTTGCACGCCGCAACACGAAGTAATAAGGTGTGGGTTGTGGTGATTAGGGTGGCCGAGGAAATAAGGGTGGCTGAGGTAATAAAGGTGGAAAAGTGATCGAAATCACTATTGAAATGAAAATATGAGAAAGTTGTGAAATCATTGATGTGAAAATGTTGAAGGGGAAATGGAGAGATTGTAACTTGTTTGGCTTGATGGTTTTCTTTCATGTGTATTTGATTGTTGGTTCCATTACTACTTGTTACTTGTGTATGGTTTGAGTTTACTTAGGGCAAGTTTGTTCAGACATACCAGTACAATTCAAATGTGTTGACGTCCCTTTTGTCGGGGGCGCTACATTCGTGTTATGATTGTAGGTGGATCCATAGCAGGTACTCCAGTCCACCGACCGTAGCTCCCCTTCACTTTCCGCCAGAAGCATTGGTGAGCCCTTTTCCTCCCAGGGCTTCGTTTACCCAAAACGTTGACCGAAGTTAAATTAATTCATTTTATAGTCAAAATTTATCATTTTTCACAGATTCTCACATTTAGGCTTTCCGGCTACGCGCCCAAACTGTGCACACAAATCGAGGTGATGCTACGAGAGTTTTTTAACGCCTTGGAACGTAGAATTTCATTTTAAAACAAGTGATGACCTAAAGGTCATCATAACTACACTCTGCACTGTGTGCAGATCCTGGTGCTGGAGCATTTGGACCAGAGTGAGGTTGTTGCCTTCAGTCCAACGAAGACCCGAGGTAGTCCTGCAGACGTCCGCAGGCCTTGGCGTCCCTTCTATCATATTTTCTTCTGTTCTTACTTATTTCAGAGACAGACATGTATTTTTCTTTGTTCAAACCCTATTTGTAGTATTCTTAGATAGTCCATGGCATTGTGACACCAGTTCTGGGTGGAGTTGTATTTTGGATTTCGTACCAGTATTTAGTTAAATTGTTGAATTTTGTCTTCCGCATTTTTTTTATTTCGTTGTTGATCATATGTTGTGAAATTGTTAAAAGATAAGGAAAAAGGATAATAAAATCTGTAATTGTCGGCTTGCCTAACTTTCACTAGTAGGCTCCATCACGACTCTCGAGGGTGAAAAATCCGAGTCGTGACAATACCACCAAGAATTTCGAGAAATTAATAACAGATCCTGTAAAATAGATTAAAATTTTACTGCTAAAACTCTTTAGTTTAACACTTTAACTGCAGAGATAGCAGTATTATACATTAAATTTTCTTCTTAATTATGGGTTTGGCAATTGAACTATCACTATTTTTTCGTTATGCCCATTGTGACGGCTTGGAATAGGATAAAGATAAAAAGTGGATCATACTTATGTTTAAGTATATATATATAATATTCTAACTGTTTGTTTCTATTTTTTCATGCCTAAATCATAACCACAAGATTTGTGAGGAAGATGAGATCTCCCTAGATTATTTCACATTGACTTCCATTTGAAGAATAATTAAAACATTGATCTTAATCTTTTGGGAGTCACTAAAATTTCATTATAAATCACAGAGGGAGCCAAATATAATGTCGTTAGATTATCAAGTGGAAGATTCATGTGCATCAATTTTTACTCTTGTCATAAATAATGGACTAAAGATCTACGTGCAATGCACGTAATATATATATATATATTTTTATGGTACGCATTTTGTGCGTGTACCCTATATTAATAAATTTATAATTTTAATAATTGCATAATTATTAAATAATATATTTGAGTTCTTGAACTAAAAGTAAAAACAATAAGTAATTTATTTTTGTGTTAGGGGTTCATGCTTTTATAATAATATAAAAATATAAATAATTTCTTACTCGAACAATATTTTTTCTCTTTGTCGATTTTTTTGTATAATATCCAAATATTATATATTTAATTAAGTATATATGTCCTCTCTTTTAATAGTGAAAACTGTTTATAGAATCTTCCCTTTATATGTATAAGTTCAAACATATTTCATAAGGAAATGGCGTAAGCAAATATAAGGAAAAGAAAACGTCCTAAATAATATGACTCTTATTTCTCCCAGATTTATTTATGTTAAAGTTTTAAATATTATGACTTCCTACACAATATAAATAAGAAAAAATTTGATAATTTCAAAGTACTAAATATTAGAAAAATAGCTTAACTATGATCTTGTCTAATATGAATTCTATTTTTAAAGGATAAAAAGTATGAATAATATTTTGCTGAGGGTTTCCGTCTTTTAATATAGTGTAGGTGTCCATTACCCTTTATTCAAATTCACTTTCTATAAAATATTATATATATATAAAAAAAAAAAAGTAAGGGCGGTTTGTTTCTTACATCAAATTGAAACGAATTTGACACTTTCTAAGAAATTAGATTGTATTCAAAGTAAATACATAACAACTCTAAAATTCAAAACGTAAGTAAAAAAAGGTTAAGAAAAGACTCCTAAGGTTTTGTTTGATAAGGATCAGTATTCCCCCCAAAAAAAATCCCCACAACAAGAGTAGCTAGAACTTCCTTTGTAATAAAGTATTTTTCTCTTTAGTTACAATTCAATTACTTGTTGCAAAGATATTTTTCTCTTTTATCTATCTTAGATTTTACCAATTGAACAAAATCTAATTCCTTCTTGAAAATATATTTTTCTCATTTATTTATGTATGAATTTTAGAAATGCATTTTTTCCACTTTTCTTTTATTTATGTGAGAAATTTAGGAATATTCTATTTTTCCTTGTAACTTGTAGATGGACATTTTTTTTACTTTTCGTGAGTACATTTTATCTTAGATATTATAATTACACTCAGTATATATGTCTTTTTTATTTAAATTAGGAATTACAAAATACTTTTAGGATAATTTCGTCTCTTGAAAAGATAATTTTTATTTACGATTAGGATTTTTTTTTTTTTTGTAAAAAAATCTGTTTTGATACTTTGATATAAAAGAAAAAGGTTAATGAACATTGTTCAATGGATCAAATTAACAATAAAATGTTATTTTGCTATCTTTTGGTTATCAGAAAGGAAGAGAAAGTTTCCAAAGGCTCTTCAGCAAAAATTTCAAGAAAAGATTTTTATAACAAAACCAGATACATTTCCCTTCTTACGCAATTTTGTAGGAATTAACGTTGAATACAATTTCCTAACTATTAGTAATATAGTCTAAGATACGTTTTTTTGGGGGTAAAAAGGTGTAAAAAAAAAATCAAAGTTTTATAATTAGTTGGTTAATTCTTCTATAATTACAGTAAACTTCAAAAGTTCTAAATATATTAGGACATCTTAAATAATTCAAATAAGAAAATTTTTTATAACCAAAATTTTAGTTGATTTCAATTGAAATGACTATTTTGTCTAATGTGAACTTTATTTTACAAGGGTAAAAAAGGCAAACGATATTTCGCTAAGGACCTTCGTACTTTTAATATATATATATAAATTCTTTTCAATTGATAATATCGCTAATCCATTTTAGTTATCCAAAATATAGCTAATCCATCTAATTTCTATCTAGACATTGTTGATTTTAGGTAAGATTTTATTAATTTTAGTTTTGAAAAATCCCTTTCTATTGAGGCAATTGTGATATGCATTGTTAATCTATCTATATTTATACTATATTAAAAGCATGAAGGCCCTTAGCGAAATATCGTTCACCTTTTTTACTATTTAAAAAATAGATTTCATATTGGAAAAAATTATAATTTAAATTATTTTCCTAATCTTTAGGACCTTAAGATCAATTAAAATTTATTTATTAAATTTTTTCTTTTTTGAAACATTTATAAAATCCTAATATTTAGGAATTTCAAATTGATAAAGATTTACCTTACATAAATACTTTTCCTAATTAAAGTATGTAACATATTTATAATTAGTAGTGTCAAAATTAGAGAAATTTTTTAGGCTAAAAATTAACTACCACTACTTGTCAAAAAGACACGCAATAGAAGTTTTTGAGCATAAAGTTTTTGAAAATTAAGTATAATTTGTGTATATTGTTTTTCCTAATATTTAGTATCTTGAGATCAACTAAAATTTTATTTATTAAATTTATCCTCTTTATTTGAACTAATTCCTTATATTTAGGATTGTGATATCAATTAAAATTTAATCAAAATTAATTAAATTTTTATCTTATATAAATTATTTATATTTATATCATCTATATATATATAGATGATACTACATTATATAAGATTTCATTCTTGATTAGCGGAACGATAGGATGAATTGGATATGGACAGTTCCAATAAGATTTCATTCTTGAACAAAAATCTATTTTTTGATTTATTTCATCTATTCCATGCTTTTTTTTACTCTATAAAAATTGATTTCACATTGGATAAAAGTATAATTAATAATTTTTCTAATATTCAGGTGAAATATATTAAAATTTTGGTATTAAATCTTTTCTTATTTAAACTATGTAAAACTCCTAATATTTAGGTTATATAAATTTATTTCTTAAATTTTTAAACATTAACTACACATAAGCACATTGGGACGAGTAAGAAAATATCTTTAAATAACCGACATGCTTACGTTTAAAAATAATTATTATTATGTAACATACTTTAATTTTTTATTTACATATTATAATATATGGCCATATTAAAACCACAAAACCAATTACAATATTTGACAAGTGAAACATAGATAAGATACTTAAATTTATATATTGAAATTAGTAGTAAATTGTACTCTAATTTATAAGAAATTTAAGATCGTTTAAATTATAATTTTCTACATATTTTTTTAAATCTATGCTTATTTGAGTAATATAGGAAGTCAAATTATATTATTTAAGTAATTTTTTAAAATTTATTCCCATTGATTATGATTCACGCGCAATGCACGTACTCTAAGACTAATACTCTTCTATAAATAACAAAGGCATTTTAAAAAGAATGAAGTCTTTTTATCAGATTGAATATATCAATTAAAATATTATCTTCACTTATACAATTCTCCCCAACACTTCCCATTTCAAAAAGAAGTTATAGTAACTTATGTTTTAAGGAAAATTCAAGAATAACAAATTTTGGAGGGAAAAAAAATAAAAAAAATTATACAATAGAATCTGATTCAAGTTAATATCATAATATCAAACTACCTTTCGTTGCTTAAATATGCTTTGTTGCACAGCTTTCAAGCTTAAAGAAAAAACAAGAAGAGAAAGGTTAAAAGATATTTTTAGCACTCTAATTTTTACGAATAATACTCTCATACCGGAAGAAAGAGAATATAAAAAATCTAATACACATTCAGAAAGTTAAAAAAGATACTCCATCTGTTTCAATTTAGATGATGTAGTTTGACTTGATATAAAGCCTAAGAAAAAAAAAGGAAGACTTTTGAAATATGTGGTCCTAAGAACTTACGGGGCAAAAGCTTTGTAAGGCCGTAATATTTGTGTGACTTGTCACGACCCGAATTTCCCACCGTCGGGACCGTGATGGCGCCTAACATTGTATCCACTAGGCAAGCCAACGTTACTGATTATTTTACCTTTTTACTTTATCTTTTAACAATTTACAAGTTAATATAAGAAAAACAGCGGAACAAAATGCGGAAAAACAGAATTTAACAGATTAGTACAAATACGAAACCATAATAAAACTCCACCCACAACTGGTGTCACAATCTCACGGACGGTCTACGAATACTATATATAGAGGTCTAAACAAGGAAATGTACATCTGTTCGAAAGCAGATAAACAGAAAAGAAATGTGATAGAAGGGGATGCCAAGGCCTGCGGACGCCTGTAGGGTCCAGTACCGGGATCTGCACAAAAAATGTGCAGAGTGTAATATCAGTACAACCGACCCCATGTACAGGTAAGTGTCGAGCCTAACCTCGGCGAAGTAGTGACGAGGTTAGGACACGACAAACATCATAAACTTGTGCAGTTAATAATATTTAACAGAATAACAATAATAGAAGCTAAACAGAAATTAACGGGAAGGGGCAACATGCTATGAGGGAATACCAGAATAAGGAAATACAGAAATAACGAAACGAAATAATTAAGGCACTTGAACCGATAACAGCAAATAATCACAGCAAACAGAAAATGAATGCACGGCACCACCCTTCGTGCTTTTACTCTCAATCCTTACTATGCAGTCAATAATACAAAAATGTGCACGGCATCATCCTTCGTGCATTATCACTCTTCCTCACCATATGAATAAGTATGAATGTACACGGCATCACCCTTCGTGTTTTATCACTCTTTCCTCACCATATGCATAAGTATAAATGTGCGCGGCATCACCTTCGTGCTTTATCATTCTTTCCTAACCCAAACAGTAGAAACAATAACATCCCGGCAAAGGAGTCAACAGGAGAAACAAATACATCCCGGCAAGGGAATCAGCTATAACCAATCTCGTTCCAACAATTAACTTCGCAAAATAAATCTAAACTTGAGTCAATACTCAACAACGGTCAAACACCAAGAAAATACCATAGGTCTTGTCCAACATGAATAATCGTCAACTTAAGCATAAATAGTACATAATAAAAATCGCAACAGTCACAATGTAAGACTCACGGGCATGCTCGACACCAACGTATAGATACTCGTCACCGCACATATGCGTTGTACACACACTAACACGTAGCAAATAAGACATAACACTTATTCCCTCAAGCTAAGGTTAGGCCAAACACTTACCTCGGGTTCCACGGCCAAACTCAAGCCTCAAATACTGCTTTCCCTTTAGATTTTGTCTCCAATTCACTTGTATCTAGCCATAATTAACTTAACAACATCAATAAGCACTAAAGAATTCGACTCCAATGCTTAATTATAGGTTTTCTATCATTTTTTCCAAAAAGTCAAAAATCGACCCTGGGCCCGTTTTGTCAAAACTCGAGGTTCGGACCAAAACTCGATTATCCATTCACCCACGAGCCCGAATATGCAATTAATTTTGAAATCCGACCCCAAATCGAGGTCTAAATTCCAATTATAAAAAAAGCCCTATTTCTACCCAAAACCCTAGATTTTTGGATGAATATTAATGAAATGCAATGGGTAATTTAAAGAAAATGGTTTAGAATCATATACCAACACTTTGGGGAAGAACTTGTCTCTTGAAAATCGACTCTATGCCTTCTAGTTTTTGAAAATATGAAATTATGGCCCTTTCCCATTTCTGCTTCTGTTTTAAGTGTTGGGCGACAGTGTTCATCGCGTTCGCATGAGCTCTGTCGCATTCGCGAAGAGCAGCCTCCTAAGGATTTACGCGATCGCGGGAAAGGCTACGCGTTCGCGAAAGTTTAGCCCGACCTACCTTCGTGTTCGCGATAAGGGGTTCGTGTCGCATAGGGTTTCCCTAGGTTCCCTAACCAGCCCTCCTAAGGCTACGCGTTCGCGGTTGACCGGTCGCATTCGCGTAGAGCAGTCCCACCAATGCTCCGCGTTCGTGACCTTGATCTCGCGTTCGCGTAGAGTAAGATCCTCCCCTAGCCCAGTTTCCCCTTCGCGATCGCGAGAGTGACTACGCGATCGCGAACCACAGTGCAAAAGACACAAGATACAACAATCTCACACCAAATTTTCTAAGTCAAAAACACCCGGAAGCCTATCCGAAACACACCCGAGCCCTCGGGGCTCCAAACCAAACATGCACCCAAGTCTAAAAACATCATACAGACTTGTTCGTACGATCAAATCGCCAAAATAACATCTTAAATAACGAATTTAGCGTCAAAATCAACGAAAATCTCAAGAACTCTTAAAGTTTCTATTTTCGCAACCGAGGGTCTGAATCACGCCATATGAATTCCGTTTCTTATCAAATTTTACAGACACAACTTAAATACCATATTAAACCTGTACTGGGCTCCGGAACAAAAATACAGGCTCGATACCATCAATTTCAAACATTATTCAATTTCTAAACTCCTTATATTTTTCAGTTAAATAATTTTCTTCAAAAATTATTTCTCGGGCTAGAGACCTCGGAATTTAATTCCGGACATACGCCCAAGTCTCATATTTTTCTACGGACCCTCCGGGACCGTCAAATCACGGGTCCGGGTCCGTTTACCCAAAATGTTGACCGAAGTCAACTTAAATTCAATTTTAAAGGCAAAATTAGCATTTTTCTCAAATTTTCACATAAAGGCTTTCCGGATATATGTCCGGACTGCGCACGCAAATCGAGGTGAGACAAAAGGAGATTTTTAAGGCCTCGAAACACAGATTTGACTGTTAAAACAAGAGATGATCTTTTGGGTCATCACATCACATGGTTGTAAAAACTTCTTATTAAGAGTAAAGCGAGTACAATAAAAAGTTTAAAATTAAATTATTTCTGAATATAAAAATATGTCACCCTTTTAGAAACGGACTAATAAAAAAATATGTCATTTAAATTGAAACAGAGGTAAGAAACAATAATGTGTGTCATTTAAGTATGAGGTTAGCTGTCAAAATGTAAATGGGGCAAGAAATATTAGCACAAAGAGTGATTCCCAAAAGACACATTTACGGAAAGGACAATTTCATTTTTCTTTTGAATGAAAAGCACAAGAACTCAATATTTTTAAGGAAAATCAACATATATACCTACTTTTTCTAAAATAAATGGTGCCCTAAAAAACAAAGCAGTCGCTTGGGCTGCTTCACTCTTCAGCCGCCTTAGCGATTATCAATGTTTTACCAAACATAAAATATAGAGATTTATTATGTGTATTATGTCTAGATAGTCAAATCAATTTTTATACCTTTTTCTTTTTAGATTTTACAGATCCTTTCTATAAAATTTTCATATTATAATCTATTTTTAATTGCTAATTTTATCTTTAAGGATGAAAAAAATCGTGACATTCACACCTCGTGCCTTGAAAATTACGCCTCGCCTCTTGATTAGAAAAATATGTCGTCTTTGCTCCTCCACTAATTTAAAACACTGATGGGGAGAAGCAGGCCAACCCTAGACTCGTTTGTTGTTAGACTTACTGTCCCTTTGTTGAGTCTCTATTTCAAATTAGTACGAAGTTAAAACATAAAAGAGCCTGAAAACTCTGGTTCATCATATTATTTGGATTCGTACGTTATGCTTCCAACATGATTTGTTTCTTTCTTAAATGTTCATTGAACATGTGGAGCCAGATGAGCAAAGACCTAGGAAGGGACACAATAACAAGAACATGAGTTCCCATTTAAAAATAATTTCAAATGGATATATTTAAGAGACTAATATAGACCTACATTATATATACACACACTGTATATATGGAAGAAATACAAGTGTTAGTGGAAACATGTGTTGTTTAAATGAAACACGAAAAATATTTCTTGACCTTTCGTGAAGGCATCTAATTCGAATTAGGATTATAGCTTTCAATCATCTATCTATCTATCTATATTATATTAAAAGCACGAAAACCCTAAGCGAAATATCGTTCGTCTTATTTACCCCTTTAAAATAGAGTTCACACTTGACAAAATAGTCATTTTATTATTTTTCTTTATATAGTATTAATCATTCAATTTACTTTCCTAATATTTAAAAATAGTCATTTAATTACTTTCTTATTTAGGACCTTGATTTAGAAAAGTGAAAAATACATTCCTAAAATTCCTACCATAAGTAAATGAGAAAAGTACGTTTTAGAGAAGGAATTAAAATATATTCGATTCCTAAAATCTTAAGTTAATTAAAAGAAAATATATATTTCAAGAAGGAATCAAATTATTTTAAATTCTATTTTTTCCTATGCATAAATAGAAAAGGACAATACATTAAAAGGAAACTCTTAGCTACTTTTTTTATGAGCAATTTTTCGGCAACTTTGTCAAACAAAAAGTAGAATCCTTTATTTCTTTTAAAAAAAACATTTCTATTTACATGCTAAATTTTGAAATGTTATATATTTACTTTGAATATATATAATTATGTAATCCATAAATATAATTATTTAGGAAGGGATTGGGTGGAATGAGTTCTTTTGGAGTGTTCCTACTTTCTCATGTGGTACATAAGTTAGAGTTAAATTAAAATCTTTGAGATGAGAAGAAACATAAGACTCAAAAAAGGGGATTAAATTGAGAGTGTGTGACTGACGAACTACGAAGATGACTGAAATACAGATCGGTTTACCTAAATTATAGGAGTGTATAGGGTATATGCAGAATAAATTTGTTCTTTTTGTATATATTTTATTGATTAACACGATAGACACGTGCAACGCACGTACACTAAAAACTAGTACTATATTAAAAGCACGAAGGCCCTTAGCGAAATGTCGGTCGCCCTTTTTACCCTTTAAAAATAAATATCACATGGGATAAAAGTGTAATTAACTATTTTCCTAATATATAGGACTTCAAAATGAACTAAAATTTGATTTATTAAATCTTTCCTTATTTGAAAAGTCTTATCAATATTTAAGAATTTAAAATTAATTATTTTGCCTTATAAAAAATTTCCTTATTTGAATAATAAGAAATATATACACCTTTTACCATTTTAAATAGAAAAAAATAAATTTTAAAAAAGGAAAAGAAGACTAAAGTACGTTCATAAATCATAATACACTTCATTTAATATAACTTTATCGTCTTTCATATTCTTAACTAAAACATTCCTCATCACAAATGTATCTTAGTCCAATCAGAATTCCTTTTGTCTATAATGATTAAAAAAACCTCATGATATACGTAGGATTTTGACACATAAGGTGTGATATTATTAAGTGGTTTAAGCTACAACAATGTTGATTATTAATCTCTTTCTCGGTACAAGTATTAAATTATTATTAATAGTAAAGTTTCTCTTTACGGGGAGTTGTTTTATAATTATATTACTTTTTATATCAATAAGGTGCGAAAGTCAATAATAATAACGGATATGCAAATAGAAAGATCCAAAAATAAAATGTTGATCAAATATTTATCATTTGAAAATAGAATTTTGATTAGATAAAATTATAACTAAAGTTAAATATTTAAAATCTAGAATAAACTCATATTAAGAATTCGAGTTAACAAAAATTAAACTATCCTTTTTAGTGTTGAGAACACATGATTAATAAGTCTTTAAATTAAATATCTAGCAAAAAAACATATTCGAAAATTTTCAAATTCATTATACAAGTAAAAGAATTTTCAGGTTGACAAAATTCTTTGAGTTCATGAACTTTTTTACATAAGAAGAGCATTGACAGCGAATGAAATTAAGGAATATAGCAAAATGGGTCATAAATATGACATTAAGAGTCAAATTGGTTAAAAAGAAAACACGAAGGAATGTGGATAAAATAATAAAAAACAAAACATATCCTAAATGAGTTGTGATTGTTTATTTTTCTTTCATGTTTCATCATTCCAACGAATGATTTTTATTATTTTTAAAATATTAAGTTCTTTATATAGAATATTAACTCGATATTAGTCATATTTAGACTTTACATTATCACCTATCAATTTTTTAGAATCTATAGGACCAACCCTTTCATTCATAGAACTTGTAAAAGACCAAAAGACTCAAACTTCTTTTTTGTGTCCTTTTAAAAATATTTAAAGAATCGTGATAAAAGTATATAAAAATTATTCGATCATTGCAAATTCAATATTAAGTCATAGAAATTAAATATAAAAAATTTTATAAGTATTTATAAGAAGTCAATATTTTTTTGGTCAGTAAAAAATCAATATTGAATCGTTTTGATATTTATAATTTTTTAAAATTTTATACTCCTTGATATGGG
The DNA here is from genome assembly GCF_000393655.2 of Nicotiana sylvestris. Taxonomy (NCBI): domain Eukaryota; kingdom Viridiplantae; phylum Streptophyta; class Magnoliopsida; order Solanales; family Solanaceae; genus Nicotiana; species Nicotiana sylvestris. The sequence continues at coordinate 117,744,591 of NC_091061.1, forward strand.
TGCACGCGCAATGCGCGTACTCTAAAACTAGTACTATATTAAAAGCACGAAGGCCCTTAGCGAAATGTCGTTCGCCTTTTTTACCCTTTAAAAATTAATTTTGCACTAGACAAAATAGTCATTTAACTCATTTTTCTAATATTTAGGACTTGAAAATTAATTACTATATTTTAAGTATTAAATCATTCCTTATTTAAATTGGGTCGAAAATCCTAAAATTTAGGACTTTAAAATCAATTTAACTTTTACCTTATATTAATCACTTAAAAAAAACACCAACGTTTCCTTTCATTAACAAGAGATATATTACCTATTATATATTTTCTTAATTCTACAATATCAGTAAAATACTACTACCAATGAATTAATATTTTCCTAGAATAGACTATTGGAACTTAAAACTAACGGGTTTTTTTTGTCTCAATTATAAATAAACAAAAATTGTAGTCCTTGGAGTATGTGTCAAGTAGTATAAGAAATAATTTATTGAATAGTCAATTAATTATTTCTTAATATTTAACAGTTAAATGAATTAAAATTTTACGCATTAAAATCTTTCTTATTTGAATTATGCAGAAAGTTCTACCATTTACAACTTTAAAACTGTTTAGAGTTTACTTTACACAAATCTATGTTTAGGAGTTTAAAATTAATTAAAATTTTACTTATTAATTTTTTTCTTATTTAAATTATGTAAAAAGTCCAAAACCTTTAAAAATATTAAGAGTTTATTTTATGTAAATCTTACACTTAAAAACTTATACTATATTAAAAGCACAAAGGCCCTTGGCGAAATGTGTTTGTCTTTTTTACCCTTTTAAAATTAGAGTTCACCCTAGACAAAAAAATTATTTAATTATCTCCATAAGATTTAGGACCTTTAAATTAACTAATTTGTTTAAGAATTTAAAATAAACTATATAACCATATTCTATTTACCAACGCCATATCTTTTAGACAAGATAATTACCTTCGTTGTCTTTTAATTTTGATACAAAGTTAGAAAGATTCTAAGTCTATATGAACGAATACTATGTATCTTGATTACAAAAAATAAATATTACCACCATGTAAGAAATAGACATATAGATTTCAAGAGGGAAAAAAGACTCAATCCAAGAAAAAAATCAGAACATATTTTAAATCTTTAAATCTCTTTGTTATATAAAATTAATTTATTTTCTACATAAAATATTTATTTTAGAATGTTGACAAATTAAATTAGGTTTTATTTATTATTCTTCATGGAAATGGAAAACTAATTATACTTACTTATAATCTACAGTCGTAATAAATATTGTTTATTAAACCTTCCTCTACATTAGAAAAATCAATTCTTTAAATATATAATTCTCTACTATATACCACGTATTTTTTATATTTGGCAAGTTTTTTAAATTTGTAATATCTTTTGTTATAAAAAGTAGCTTACCTTCAATTTTCTACATAAAATATTTGTGTTAGAATCTTGAAGATAAATTAATTGTGAAAAAGTTACCATTTATTTTAAAGCTTCATTATTTTTTGTATTCATTATTTGATAATTAATAAAAAAAATGTTATTATTTCCTTGTAGGGTGATTTTAGGAATGCACTATATCTCCTTTTCAAAAATTTAAGTTATTATTCAATTTTTCAAGCTTTTAATATTTTTAAGAAAAATAATAACTATTTAATTAATATTATTGGATGAAGATCTAAGAAAATTTGTTTAAAGAACAACTTCCTGAAGACTGGCCTAATTAGGTGACTGAAGTTTTATGAAAAATTACATTATTTAGTAGATATATTTGGGAATGTAGTGACGCATCTACCGAATAAACAATCAAATTAAATATTTATATCCAGTAGTTAAAGTTTATAATATTTTAATGAAATAAAAATTTTGACAAATTGTGACGTAATATAATACTATCATTGGTCTAATTGATAGTCGAAATTTGTATTACTTGTATTCCAAAGAGATGTTAGACGAGATACAACAGCATGACATATTTATTTCTTATTTCACAAGATATTATATTATATAACTAATTCAACTATATTCATCATCTTTGTATGTTAAGAAGATATTGTTTCAATGTATACAATAATTTATTTATTTATTTTATATATTTTATATTGAATGACGTGAAACACACGTGCAACTTACGTACGTTAAAGCTAGTAGGTATAAAAAGGGTAAAACTGGTAGGTTGTTAATTAGTACCCCAAATTGGCATTAATTTTGAAGGAGTAAGTAGTTAAGATGAATCTGCATAAACAAAGGTCCACACCTAGTAAATTAAAAACTTGACTACAAAAAGATAATGAAAACTTCATTTATGGAGAGCTTGTTATAATTGATGAAGGTTAAGTAATTGATAGACAAAAGTACTTGAAATGAAAACGTGCATATCATTTCTCTTTCTTTTCTTTTCTTTTCTTTTTCTTTTTTGTCTCTTTTGGGTAGAACAAAATTAAGACTTCAGACATGAGCATGATATCTATCTAATTTTTCCAGCTTGTACAGTAAAATTACATTAAATTACTCCGTCAATATAATCAAGAATATATTTAAAATCTTCGACTTCTAGTATACTAGATTGGTTCCTTCATAGTATTAATTAGCTGTATTAATTACAGTTATACAGTTGTTGTGTTATTGCCATTAATTATAGTCACATGGATATTCACCTAATACATTTTGTAGGCTAGTCAAAGAATTTAGCACTAACTAAATTAGTTCGTGTAAATATTGCTTATTTGGTAAAAGGAAATATATTTTGCATGAAAATTATTTTTCCAACAATATTTTTCATTTTACCATAGTAAATTCTTGAAGGGACGTAGGATGCAGTATTTTGACGCTAACCTTGAGTGGTTATAAATAGATGTTGGAGAATTACCCATTTTATTATTAGATTATAATATTAAACTGCATTACATGTCATGTTAGTGGCTATATATTAAAGATGAGATAGTGGCCATAATTTCTTCAAGAGTAGCTATGTCAAATCCAAGAGCTAATTAAAGTTGTTAATCACTATTATGTAGCTGAATAAGAAGTTAAGAACTACTCTCTTCAAGACCATATTAATCATTTTGATAAATTAAATTTGTTTCAAAATATTTAATATTATAAAAAACAAAAAACTGTTTATCACTTTTTTCAAATCTACTTATTTTTCCAATAAAGTGTAACGTTTAAGGAGTGGTAAACAAGATTTTAGATATATAATTAATAATCATGTTACATGTAATTAATAAGCTGACTATTAAATATCTTTTTAAATTGTGTATAAAAACCTTTAAAAAACGAAAAGTATGAATAGAATAGTGTTATAACTAGAATCTTTTCAATATTATTCTCCACTTAGGAATTTCAGGATTTTAATAAAGACCAAATATGTAACGACCTGGTAGGTCGTTTTGAGAATTAGCGTCCAGTTTGGTGATTTAAGGTCTCGAGCAACTTCGTGTTATGTATTATGACTTGCTTGAGTGACTGAGTTTGGTTTCCCGATGATTCATGATCAATTTGGAAGAAGGATTCTTGTTCTAAAAGTTTAAGCAGTCAGAGTTGACCGGAGCTTGACTTTTGTGTAGACGACTACGGAATGGTATTTTGATAATTGTAATAATTTTGTGTGGTGATTTTGGACTTAGGCGTGTATCCAGAATTGGATTTGGAGGTCTGTAGGTTGATTTGGTGCATTTTGGCAAAAATTGGAAAGTTGAAGGTTTGGAAAGTTGAGAGGTTTGACCGGGAATTGACTTCATTGATATCGGGTTCGGATTTCGATTCCAGGAGTTGGTATAGCTCCGTTGTGTCATTTAAAACTTCCATGCAAAATTTGACGTCATTCCGGGTTGATTTGATATGTTTCGGTGCGAGTTGTAGAATTAGAAAGTTTATAAGTTCATTAAGTTCGATTTATGGTGGGATTCGTAGTTTTGTTATTGCTTGATATGATTTGAGGCCTCGAGCAGGTCCGCATTATGTTATCAAACTTGGTGGTATGTTCGGACAAGATTCCAGAGGACCCGGGTGAATTTCGGACGAGTTTCAGATCAATTGGATCATATTGGGTGAGGCTGGTTTGGGCGGAGTTCTGGTGTGGTCGCACTTGCGGACTACTAGGTGCAGGTGCGATGGTCGTAGGTGCGAAAATGATGGAGCAGAATCTAGATGGCTGGGAACTGGGGTTTTTTGCATCTGCGATGTCACTCCCGCAGATGCGGCTCCACAGGTGCGAGTGTTTATGCGCAGGTGCGAGTTGGAGCCGGATTGGAAGGTTCCGTAGATGCGGAGTTTTTGTCGCAAAACCGATTGTGCAGCAGGTTCGTAGAAGCGACACCGCAGATGCGGTGTCTTGGACGCAGGTGTGGTTAGAGGGGATTTTTGTTGTTTGCGCATCTGCGATGAATATTCCGCAGACGCGGCTTCACATCTACGACTGTGAGTCCGCAAAAGCGGAAGTGCTGGGCAGAAAGGTTATAAGTCGAGGGTTTGGCCATTTTCTTCATATTTTGAGCTGTAGACCTCGGATTTGAGTGATTTTTTATGGGTTCTTTACGTGTTTGATTGAGGTAAGTGTTCTTTATCTGAAATAGTTGCACAAATCCTCCAAACAGCAAGAATCTAGAGCTGCAGTCTTCTGCTATATGCCTGGTAAAACCTTTGGACGATTTTGCTTTTGGGTGAGCAAGAACAATACAACTAAAAGGTAAGTTATTAGGTGAAACTAGTCTTCCATTAATAGACCCGAAATTAAGCCACAATAGGGGCTCAAAAACATGTAGGATTCTGCAAGTAGAATCCTACTCTAACTCAGAAGGATAACTTTTTTCCCAAGCTACTTTTTACCCAAGTCTGTCCAGGTTTTTACCAGGTATAGCAGGGACCACAAAAATAATAAAAGGCTACTAATTATAGTATTAATTCAAAATTAGCATGAATTAATTCTTAATATAATTAATTGCAATTTATTCCACTAAAAAACTGCAATTGAACTCCTCAATATGAATTTCAAAAATTCATTAACACTTATTTTAACTCCCCTTGTTAAGATTTCAAATACCAGTTAATTAAATTAAATCACTAAAAATTTAATTCAATTAACTAATTAAATCCTTTATAATTCCGCTTAAATTATTTCATGTGACGGATACAAAATCCACCGGCCGGGTTTTCACATGTAACTTATAAGCTTACATAAAGGGGTATCATCAAACCCAAAACCGAGTCATGAATTCCATCAACTAATTATTATTCACAAATATTATTCGGTATTGTCCAATCTATTAGGCATACACTAACTCTAAATAGAGTCGTACCTTTTGATGGGTTCCGAGGTGCGAGTCCGGGATTGACTTTTGGGTTGAATTTTTTTGTTTTAATTAAAGATCGAAACTTTATTATCCAAAATTATTTCCTATGAGTTTTATTTATGATATTAGGTTATTTTGGCTAGATTTGAGCCGTCTGGAGGTTGTTTTACACGAGAAGGTTATTTTAGAGCAGATGACTAGCTTCTTTGAGGTAAGTATCTTGCTTAACTTTATGTGGGGGAAACTATCCCTTAGGATTTGAGTCATTTATGCTAACTGTGTAATGTGAAGGCCACGTACGCGAGGTGATGAGTACGTACTTGGGCTTATTTGTCCAAATTTGACCATTAAGGGCTCTTAGGTTCTTATGTACATTAAAAATGAAGTCGTCTTATCATGTTAAATCCTCCATTTACTAAATTCATCCTTACATATCTTATTTGAAGTTGATTGATTCATGTCCTACCCTTTTTTCCAATAAACTCTTATGTGCCTTAATTGAAGTTGTCGCCTCTTTTATTTTCATGTTGTCTTTTTCGTAATTGCTTAACCTTAATTGAAGTTTTTGTTACCTCTTTCATTGTTGACTTATCCTTATTTGGAATCTTTGATTCATGCTATCTCTCTTATCGTCGAGTTGTACTTATGTGGAACTATTCTCACATATTATCTTTCCCCTTTTTGAGCTATTCTTGTTGAAACCATTATTATATGTAGTGTCTTTCGTTGTGAACTCATTCTTCCGTTTCTCAGTGTTGTGTGGTTATTGTGTTGATTTAATTGACGTACTCTCGTGTTGTTGTTATTGTACTCAGTGTTGTTGAGCTGAGGTCTATGTGTGGTTGTGGTATTAAAATTGTTTGAGGAAAATTTGTGGCATATGGGCACATGTGATGAAAGACCTTATATTGTGTTGTTATATTTTTGGCACACGTGGTATTGTTGAGAAGATTATTGGGGTGTTCGCACATGAGTTGTCCGCGCTATTGTTATTATTGATATTTGCAGATGCGGCGTGACAAGGCAGGCTATATATGTGGGTTTGCGTATGTGGCGAGACAAGGTGAGAATATTATTATGCGCGTGCGGCTAGACAAGGCGGGCATTTACTTATTGTTGCACACATGGCTAGACAAGGTGGGCTATCTCGGGGAATGATTAGTGATGACTGGTGATGGCCTGGGGGCATTGTTTTTTACGATATTTGTGTAGTGATGTGTCTACCTTGTGT